>NW_019272043.1:3219271-3253203 GCF_002738345.1 Cucurbita maxima
AAAAAAAAAAAAAAAAAAAAAAAAAAAAAAAAAAAAAAAAAAAAAAAGTTTATGCTTTTTCTTAATGTAAATGCATGTTTTTTATTTAATATTTGTTAAGTACTTTAACATGTCTTACTTGTTTTAAAAAGTTTCAATTTTATTTTATCATCTTATCTCGAGTAAATAAATATATAATATAAATAAATGTTGTTGCTAATTGAAGACAATTACTTGATAAGGTATTATGGTGAGAATAGAAATATCTCCTTAACTGACACGTTTTTTTAGCAGTGGGCTTAGGCCGTAACAAATGATATCAGAGCTAGACACCGAATGGTGTGTCAATGAGAATGTGGGCCCCCAAGGAGGGTGGATTGTGAGATCTCACATCGGTTGGAGAGGAGAACAAAACATTTCTTATTAGGGTGTGGAAACCTCAGAGATAGACACCAAACGGTATGCCAGCAAGGACGTTGGCCCCCAAGAGAAGTGGATTGTGAGATCCCTAAGAGAAGTGGATTGTGAGATCTCACATCGGTCGGAGAGGGGAACAGAGCATTTCTTATTAGGGTGTAGAAACCTATCTCTCACAAACGCGTTTTAAAACCTTGAGCAAAGGTACATAAGACATTTCTTATAAGGGTGTGGAAACCTCTTCCATTCACCAACATTGTTGAAGGGAAATCCATAAGAGAAAGCCCAAATAAGATAATATCGTAGTGAGCCTAAGGAGAAAACCAAAGAAAAGATATCTGCTAATAGTAGGCTTAGACGGTTACAATATATACCTACATGTGGGTTGTAATATTGAAATTTTAATGTAAATAAAGAATTTAATAAAGATAGGAACTAAAAAAATGGCGGGAAAAAGCAAAATAAATAACATAGAACAAAAAACTCTGTATAAATAGATATTCTTTTGGAAACATGTAAAAGCTTCATATTGTAATTTCTTCACACAAACTATGCGCATGTGTTTTTCTCTCTCCTTATTGGAGACAAATCACATCATTCAAATATAAAGTCAGTACGATCAACGACAAGCAGCGGACCTTCAAACTCCAAGTCATAGCCGATACACGACACGAGAGCCCGCTGCGTTAGCGACGAATCCTCCTCTTTTCCACGACCACGACGCATATTACCAGCAAAATTTCTTTTTCTAGTGAATGGAAGAACATATACATCAATCAGAAAAATGTGTTTCGTTGCAAACATGAGCAAATACATAGATGTATTAGCTTTTAGCTTACCCGCAACTTTGCTTCCTCTTGGCTATCAATGTAAGCAAGTAGTTCTTCCTGTCTCATCAATGCTTCATGCAAAGCCTACACAGAGAAGTTTTAACGCGACTTAGACGACATTTTCAGACGACCCAACAAGACAAACGACCGACTGTAGGAACAGGGTCACGGGAACACAAAACGACTCATATAAGAATATCATGGCAAGCTAATGGAAACACGAGTTAAACACATTCACATATCAGAAGTTCGAGACTCCAAAGCTGAAAAGATCTGAGTATAGCAATATGTATACCTTCTTGGTAGCGATAAGCTCTGCTTCTAACGCATCCACACGGCAGACGGCAGCGTTCAATAGTTCCTCTTTCTCATAAGGCATTTTGGATGGTTTTGATTGGAGCGTGTCAACCTTCTCCTCCAGCTCACCCAACCTCTTCATTACATTAGAGAGGAGTTCTGCTTCTGTAACTTTAGCAATTGGTGAAGGGGGGCGATTCTTCTGCGTTCCTGTTTTATCATGGGACAAGTCTGGAGTGGTGTTTTGACTACCGGTACACAACTTCTTCCCGCTTATCCGGCATGCTAATGAACAGAGGAACGCCAAAATGGCTATGAAGAAGCCCATGAATACTACCAACATTCGAGTATGAAGAGCTTCGGATGTTTTTTGGGTGTCGGGCAGTGGAAGAACCCCTGCAATAAATAAAGAGACTTTAAAATCATTGACAAACTATAATCTAACTCTATGGACCTAACCAGTGAAGTATATTCAGCAATCAGCATTGCTTGTAACAATCTTGCTATGGGGACATGATTCGATCGATACGTCGAATATGTCCAAAGTTATTGGCTGACATGGTTCACAGAAGTTGCAATGGATCGGGTAACTGCTAACCTTTCAAGGCATTAGGCCGTTGGAGTGAAACCTGCTTCTTCCATTCAGCATCGACAGCTTTGTCAACCATGGGAACATACTCATCATACCCGGAGAAGGTAGCGGCAAAGCCTCCTTTCCCGCCGACTCTTGCCTGCAACAACCAATGAATAAGGTTAAGAAAATCTAAGGCTAAACCTGCAGTCTACTCAAAAGCCAATCTTAAAACTTGAGGTATTGTCGCATAAACTCGAATATCTAATAGCACTCAAAACAACATTTGTTCCCTAGCAACCACAAACATCAATTAACAAGCGAAACTTACTTCTTCCCGAACAGGGGTCAACCGAAGATGAGAATAGCTCTTCATTGCTTTAGGCGAAGCGATCTCTTCAGCTTCGGATCCTGACTCGGCAGTGGATGTATCGCTACCTTTCACCTTTGACAAGACGATTCAAATGAGAACATTTTCACGCTTTTTTATAGAAATTAGAAAAGAGAGAATAGAAATAGGTCCAAATTAGAATAGTTTTTCAAAAAATAGAAAGTTACCATTGGGTAATGTGGCTTGGCATATGCAACAACCTTCCCTTCACTATTTAGAACTTTTACAACCTGTCTGGCCCGTCGTGCTTCACCATTAAGAATCATCTGCCAAAAATGCTCATTCAACTGCTGTCCCAAAAATTAAAACTAATTATAAAGGATCAAAGGTTAGAAGACCACAATCAACCTTTTCAATTTCTGGGTTTCTCCATGGCCCCTTGTCTGAACGAAGACATCCCCCCACATCGGCGCAGGTACAACTTCCACCCAGAAATTCAGGCAACTCACTGCACAATGCATGCATTTAATGAATGAGAAAAGGATAAGAACTTATTATATGGTATCTAGAAAATAAATAAACTCCTATTACCTGGAATCAATTATTTCAAGTAACTTACTTTGGTACTTGTTTCCGAGAACCTAACACAAATTTAAATAAAAGAGGTCATAATCTGAAGCAGATAGATAACAACTACAAAATAGACGAAAAAGAAATTTACCACATACATGAATTTTAGATGTCGTTCGGGGGTCAAGGAAAGACTTCACGGTGTTCCACAGCATCCGGAATCCAGGACCGGCATTGATAATGTACATTTGGCTGAGCGTCTGTACAATCCAATAAATAATATACGTCAATCAAAAGCTACATTTACCATACCCCACAAAAGCATCAACTGCAAGTGATGGATGGAGATTGGAAATAATATATAGGTTTCTTATGTTGTCATTACAAAAGGGTGAAGTTGCTTACTTCTGGGTAATTGTCACCATCAACTTTCTGCAGCCGCATGATTAGTTCCCGAGCAGACTTGGTGAAATTCTTGAGGCCCTAAATAAAAGTCGAAAAAGGGAAAGGTAAAATTAATTTGAATGATTTGTTCACGAACCAATCAGATAATAAAAAACACTAACGTTTAAAACCAGCATACCACGCCTTGGACATCTAAAATTGTGGTGCTTGAATCTATGTGCCTCTTTGCAGCAATAGAACAGGCTGGAAACTTCATAGCAAAACTCTTCTCGAACTCTTGTATGTGGTACTTTATATATCGATCCATAGTTGTCACTTGCATAAGTTTGTTCGGATCTACTTTCCCCAACCTTTCGATGTAAATAGGCCTTCCTTCTTTATCCACCCCGTGATAACCATGAGGATAATACCTCAGAACTTCATTTTTCTCCACGAAGTCAAAGTCCTGGGGGGAATGATTAGTATAATAAGGTTTAAAAAGTTTCTTTTCTTTTAAGAAAACAAAGTTCGGATTAACCTGTACTTACTTCACCGATTGTGTCAACACCAAACTCCTTCCTCCACTGAAGCATATCAGCCCACATATGTTTAGCTTTCTCGATATCAAATTTCCGAGCTTTTAAAAACCTAAAAAGACAATCGGGATATTACCAGCATATCATCTAAAACAATATGTTAAAATTGTGCAGCTTATCGAAAGAATAGAACTTCGAGAAGTCAGGATATCATGAAGTTGAAACAATGCTTTTCGGAGGCACAAAAGCTCCATGGATACTGAGCACAAAGCTCTTATAAGCCTATGTGAGACAAAGGGCACAAATATAATTAAAATAATTCTTTTGAACTTATGAATCATACGGACTACAAAAGATCTTTAATATAAAGTTGCTACCAAAAATAATCTGATTTTTACTAGATCAAAGGCCAAAACTAATGTGATACCTGTACTCGAGTCAGATAGGCAAGGCTACGTAGGCCTCCACGCACCTCTTAAAGCAGGGGTGGGAAAAAGAGTCAAAGGGCAGTAATTTGAGGCATAACAAGAAGATGAAGGAAAATATGTATAAAGGCTGCAACTGCATTCGAAATTTGCTAACGATCTAGCATGAGTGAAGCTATCTTTTTTCAGAAGGATGTTCACTTTTTGCTTTTGTTATCGAACCATTATACAAAATCCAATCGGAATAAAACCAATCTCCAAAAAATTCAAAGCAGTAAGATTTTTGTTCATTTAACCATGTATTAGCAATAAAATGAAGAAAGGACTTTCTGAAAGGTTACACACCTCAACATCATGTGATAATCATCATGTTTATCTGGCAGCAATTCTTCCATTATTAGTGCTTGACGAAATGCATCAACAGCCCGCAGCTCCTCAACATCCCTAACATCCTCAATAGAAACGGAACTGACCCGACCATCACTTTTTCTCCTACTGCTCTTCTTCTTTAGGGAATGTTTGAATTTGGAGGATGCATTTAACGCTTTCATCTTTATAGATCCAATTCTCGTCCTCCTTTCATCCTCCGAGTTTTCAAAATCAGATTTCCTTTCTTTTCTTTCATCACTTCCAGAGAACCCTTCAAAGCCTACCATTTACAAAAATGCATAAATAAGAGCACGTAAAAACAACAAAAATATTATGCGACTGAAAAGGAAAAAAAATGCTGTTTGCGGACCTCCAAACGATTAGCTACTTCAAATGGAAGCTATGACTTTCCTACCTAACCAAACACATGAAAGCAATTTTTACCAATTTCTACAGATGATTGACTATGAGATCTAAATCCCACAACATAATTTTTCTTTCAGGCTATTAACTATGTGTCATGAGAAACTAAGTACAAACCAAAACAAGAGCACAAATATCATATCAGGGGTGGCAAGCAGAACTATGTTAGCAAGGTGATCCAAAATGCACGGCGTAAGCAGGTTACGACAAGATCCTTTACAGAACGAGGGAAATGAAACTCCCAGAATTAACACGACAAATTTTCATCATCTAGCAACTATACACAAAGTGGAGTTATCCACAACCAAGAAGACATAATTTCCATCCAATTGTGCCTTCTAAACTGAACAACTAAGATAGATTGTCATATAATATTTCCGAAATTATCTAAACCCCAATGAAGGCAGCTAGGTAGACCAAGAAATTCCTTGGGACTTAAAACAGTCAAACTTCAAAAGAACCAAACCTAAGAGTAAAAATTCTATCATTCTAATAAAACTATCTCCGATCAGAGACAAAGCTAAATAGTTTGACGAAACAATGACGATCTAAGACTATTTCACTTCAAGAACAGAACCCAGGAGTAAAATTAAATAAAATAAACCCTCCAAAAAAAGCCCTTCCTGAATTAACGCAACTCCATTTCTCTTAAATTCATTCCTCTGCCAAGAAGCCCCAAATTAGGAGCAAACACGAGCGCCAAACCAAATCCATTGCAGACCACATGGTCAAAAGAAGGAAAAATGAAAGCAATCAGAAAAGGAAAACTCACATGGTCTGGCAAATCGATCCAAGGGTCCAGACATTCTCAGCAATCCCACACAAAATCAAGAACACAAACGGAATCTCCCTCCGACAGATCTATGTCAAACCGAAAAAGAAATCACACAAGCTCTGTATGGATCAAAATCCCCCTTACAGGTCCAAAAACAAAGCCCTAAAAAACCGATCCGAACACCCACTCCGTTCAAAGTGAAAAGCAAGTAAAACAAATGTGAGAGCTGGGCTTAGCGTTCGGATGAACCCTCGCCAAGAAATTGAAAAAAAAAACAAAAAAATGGCGAATGAAGAGAGATTGCAAACGGCCAAGAACGCGTCGGCAGAAGAGGAAGAAGAAGATGACGAAGGATCCAGCTGCAGTAATGAATCAGTAATTAATAATAAAAATAATAAGACAAATAAACCCCACCCAACAAAAAAATTAAATAAATGAATTAATCGTTTTTTATACGTTGAATAAAACGCCGATTAGAGAATTAAAAAAACGTCGACAAAAACATAGGAAATTAAATAAATAATTTTAATTAATTTAATTTCGATTTTATTATATGAAAATTTATCCCTTTAGTCTATTTGAATTAATATATATGTAGACAAATCCTTCCCATCTATTTGATAAATGATGTGACATTTAATCCACCTCATCAATAATTCCCCTTTATAATTAATTATAATTATCTTAATAAAATAATTATCTCTTTTATCTAGTTAAATTATTGGTTAAAATGGTTCGGTAAATTTGAAAAAAATTAAAATTTATAATTTAAAAAAAATTAATGTTATTTTCGGAATTTACTAAATAAATTTTTGTCTTTGTTATAATAATTTCTTGTAGAGGGAATATGGATCTGGTGGGAGGGATGGCCCACATAACCACCTGCCGGCGTTCATCAAATGCTTGAATTACTCCGTCAATCATTTATTCGCACCGCCGCACACGCCGAGCCCACACCGGCCCCCGCCTCCTATTCTTATTTCTAAAATATCTCTTTTCTTTTTTTTTTTTTTTTTATTTAAATACAAACTTTTTAAAATTTTCAAAAAATATTTTCAAACTTAAAATAAATACCTTTTATTTAAAAATATTTGCATTTAAACAATTTTAAAAGTTCTAAAATATTTTTTTTCTTTTACACTAAAAAATTTAATTAAATATTACTAATAATTAATAATTTTTAAAGTGTTAGAGTATTTTTTGTTTTCATTATTTTTTTAATAAATATTTTAATTAAAGTTAAAACTTTTTTCGATATTATTCTTATTTTCTTTTAGTTTTCTCCTTATATTCATTTTCTTACAATATTTTTTTGTATTACTTTATAATTTTGACTTGGAGTAATTATCTACTTACATGCATCATAATTGCACCACTCTTTTGTGCTTTTAACGTGCGGCAGCTATTCGTCTACGTGGATAGGAGTGGATTAATTTTACATAGTTTTAGGTTTTACGACTTTTAGTATATATCTATATAAAGTATTTTTACTATCGTCGAGGGCGTGACGAAGATGATTACTAGCTTCTCGAGAGTCTAGAATCTTTACGAGTCTATTTTATTCTTTATAAAAATATTCAATTAACCTACTGGATCGGAGACTTGTCCTAAATGAGGTGGAGAATGAAGGAGGATGGAGATTATTATCTTCCTCGTCCCTGTCTCCATCCAACTTCCCTATCTGCCCGAGGCCCATGAAAATAAATTAAAAAATTTGCAGGATTGAAATTGAATGAGTAATGAAGATGGAGATAGAAAAAGATTTCTCCATCCCCGTTTTTAAGATATTATCCTTATTTTATTCAAATATTATACAGGTACTTGGTGATTTTGAACGATAATAATTATCTACATACATACGTATTTTATACGTTAGATATAAAAATTTAAACATCGGAATTAGAGAATTCGTCAAATGTTAAATAATAAAAGCATAACTTAGATTTAAAGATTTAATAAAAATAATTATTCAAATTTGTTTATTTTAATTTAAAACTAAATAAATAAATAAAAACAGGTAAGAGAGATAGTTGTCACATTTCAAATCCCCCTCTCTATTTTTTTCGTCCACATCTGAAAATTATCCAATTGGTTACACCCACCCCACCTAAATTATACCATAATAATAATTATTATTTTATTATTTTTATATCACCGAAAATTTAAATATTTGACTTTTTGGTCAATGGTACGCATCCATTAACGTACTTACATATTAATTATTATATTTATCAAAATATAAATAAGCTGAGAAAATAATAACTAATTTTAAAGTTTTTTCTCACATGAAAATATTTATTATCTCGTTCGAGTCGAAAAATTTATATATATATATATATATGATGTTTGACTTTTTTTTTCTTGTTTGATTTTATTTTTATTTCTAATAATTTATTTTGGTCGTATAAAAAAGATTATAAATTTTTAATAATGAATCAGTATTTTTTAAAAGTTAGAAAGAATAAAATGAAAATAAAAATTTAAAATAATGTTGTTTTAATCATTTAGTTATTTTTTTCAAAACAAATAATAATGAATAATGAATAATTATCATATATTTGTTTATTTATTAAAAAAATATGAAACAAATTATTATAATTATCGTCCTCAAGTCATATTTAATATATTTTTTATATATTTTAAAAAAATTATTATAAGATTGTTAATATCTAATAATAATTTATTACATTTTCAAAATTGATTTGGTAAAAGAGATTTTCGAGATATAAACTGAAAATAAATTATTATTATTTTTTTTATTTTTACTTTTCGCGTGACTTTACGATTTTATATTTAATTATTTATAATTTGTTTAATGTTTAATTGGTTTTGATAAATAAATAAATAAAGTTGATTTTAATAATTATATTGACACAAGTGTGTATATAATAGAAATAAAAATATATATTAAAAAAAACCTGTAACCATAATAGATTTATGTTATATTTTTTCATGAAATAATAAATAATATATATGGACTAAATATATAAAATTAATTTATTTTCGAGAATAGGAACTAACTTGTCAACTAGATTTTTTATATATATATTTATTTATTTTATACCGTTATTAAAATTTAATTAATTATAATTTTATCTAACTTTTGTTTAATAATATGAAATTAAAATTTTCTTTATAACTAATTAATTTTTAAAATCAAGTTTATAAATTCAATTATTCTTATTTTAATTTTAATGTCATTCCGACTGAAATAATAAAAATAATAAAAAATTAAATAATAATGGAACGACAGGTTTTTGTATATAAATTTAATTTGAATTATTTTTTAAATAAAAAAATAATGAAAAGCATTGAAATAAATTAGTAATTATTATTATAGGCATATTGGGAAACTAGAAAGGAGCCGCTTAAGTTTAGGCATGGGAGGTGCATTTGCACGCCAGCCGTATAAAGTGGCTGATTCCACTCTTTATTTTCTTTTCTTTTTTTCTTTTTAATAAAAAATTCCTAAAATAATAATAATTATTATTATTATTATTATGGGGGTAAATGTGTCATTTCATTTTTTAAAATAGGAGAAGCAATGTAAATTTATTTTCCTTTTTAGAATATAATTTTTATCAGAGAAAAGTAATTAATTTTACCATAAATTTGTAATTTTATCAAATTAATAAATAATTAGGTTATTATGTACTTATTTTGTGTATTTTAAAAAATTGCAATATTTAACCGGTTTTTTTTTTTTAAATGTTTTTTAATTAAATGTCCATACTTTCTACAACTTCCATTAATGTCTCTACGTAATCAAGATTTTTACACGTTTATCAACGACATAACGAAATGAGCTGAAACGAGATTTTAGGGCTATAATAGAGCATAAAAAGTCGGAGAAGATGTAAAACGTTTCTTCAACGTCTATACATAATCGAGATTTTCGCATGTTTACCAACAACATAACGAAATGAGTTGCAATGAGCCTTTAGAGCTATAATAGAGCGATAAAAAGTCGAGGAAGATGTAAAACGTCTCTTTAGCGTCCATACTTTCGACATTCTCCATTAACATCTCTACATAATTGAGATTTTCATACGTTTACCGACAACATAGCAAAATGAGTTGAAACGAGACTTTGGGACTATGATATTGGTTGTTGTAATAATAAGGTGTTGGAGGAGACCTAAGAAGTGGAGCATGTGATCAGCCACCCCATTTTATCTCAAACCCATTTGAAATTCCAACCAACATAGGGACAAGAGAGGAGAGAGTGTCATGTAATGTCTTCCATTTTTGTTTTATAATTTGAAAATTTTGATCAAACCGAACTACGAGTTGGGTTGGGTTAGGTTTAAATGAATGATTTTTGTATTGATTGGGTTGGTTCGTGAACTCTCTTTAAACTATATTGGGTTAAACCGAATCCATCTTAATTTATCATTAATTTTAAAATGTATATTTATTTAATTTTATAATTTTTTTATTATCGATTTTCCAACAATTATTTAAAATAATTTTAATTATTTAGAAGGTAATTTTCCAAAATAAATATTAAAATTGAATAGTTAATTTTAATTAAATGTCTGAAAATAAATAATTAGATGCATTATGAATTAATATTTAAAAAAATTTAGGGTTGAGTTGGGTTAGGTTCAGTCAACGTGAAAGGGAAGAACACCTCATGTGTGCTTTATCAAATTCAATTTTTTTTTTCTTTTTATTTAATAATAATAATTATAGTGAACAAAAAAAATTGGGTGTGCCAAAATTTTCTTTTAAACCATAAATATAAAATTGAAAGATTTGAATTTATAAAAAAAATATCTCAAACCAATTTGATTTTTTCAATTTAATAATTAATAATAATAAATTAAATTATTATTTTAATGTTATAATGTTTCTAATGGGGCTTTAAAACGTTGAATCAAGCTCAATCATGGGCCTTGAAAACATTGGGAGTGTAGTTCGGCCCATTTACTTATCGGGCCATCTTTCCCAAATCTAAGGCCCATTTTGAAAACCCTAGTTCGGCCCATGTACTCCAAAATTTTCAAAAGTATGATAAATTAGCCGTTAAAATAGTTTAATTTACATATATGTAATTATTGAAATTATAAAAAAAAAAGAAGTTATTTTTTAGAATTACTATTATTTTATATTAGAAAATCAATTTTTTTTATCCTTTTCTAATATATATATATATAATAATTATTATTATTATTATTATTTTTTTTTTCTATTTGAAACTTTATTTTAAAATTAATTTTAAAGGTATGATGAATATATTATAAAATCATTTTTAATAAATTAATTACAAAGAAATCATTATTTTAAAAAATTAATGGTGGTGGTAGTTAGGTAATCAAAAGTGATTTTGAAGCTAATAAAATAAAATATCTTCAAAAGCAAAGTTTCCATCCCAAGGTGTTCCATAACTTTCAACCATAGTGACCAAATTCATAAGTAATTAAAATTATTATCAAATAAGGGTCGAGGAGGCGAGAATGAAAAAGGTAAAAGTTGTAGCGTAAAAATAACTTTGACTCGTTGTAAAATGTTAAATAAATTAATATTATATTGACAACCTAACACGAGAGTTACACTCAACCACGCCATTGAGAGGAGTATGGTGCAGTAAGGAATCACCTGATGCAGGCCGAAACATTGATTTTGTCTCGAGTGAAAATTTAAAGATTTATTAGTCACTCAAGTGAAAGTGTAACAATTTAAGTCTACCGTTAGCAGATATTATTCGCTTTTGCCCGTTACCTTTACCATAAAAAAAAGATGAAAAACCTAAGTAAAAGATCTGATAAACACGTCAAGAATTGAACTTCAACTTCCTTCTTTAAGGTATAGTCGAGCGTTTGGAGTTATCTCTTTTTCTCGAGTTACAAATTCACGAACGTAGTGAAATTTATTTCTCCCGACCAAAATTTGGCATCAACCCTAAAAAAACCGAAAACCGACTCGGACAAAGACAAAGAGGTTT
This sequence comes from Cucurbita maxima, assembly GCF_002738345.1. NCBI lineage: Eukaryota > Viridiplantae > Streptophyta > Magnoliopsida > Cucurbitales > Cucurbitaceae > Cucurbita > Cucurbita maxima. The sequence goes on from NW_019272043.1 coordinate 3,231,126, forward strand.
GTGTGTGTGATAATAAGAACATCACAACCACAAAACCAAACACTTCCTGTTCCTTTTCTTCTTCTTTTGGGGAAATATATGATTTTTTGGCCGACACCATTGGAATTTAGAACAACCAAACCGTAAAATTTGTCTCTTTTTTTTCACTTTAATTATTTATTCATTTTCTTCCTCATGAAGGCAATGTGCAATATTTCAATCTAAAAGCAGACATTCAAATCTTCATCGGATCTAAAGGACGAAGAATTTTCGATTTTCAAACGAGAATGAAACGGGAGTTTTAGGAAAATAAAGGATAAATTAGGTACGATCGGGAAAATGAAGTTTGCAGTTTAGAGTTTAAATACAGAAGAAACGTATCTTGCACGTTTTTATGAGATTGTTGATTATTTTAAAAGGAGATATTTTCTTTAATTGGGTTAATTATCGATCACAAATTTAAATATTTTTGTTAAAGATTTCACGCACATAAATAAATATTTTAGGTCGTTGAGTTGAGTTGGGTTGGGCTAAGTTACCCGTCAAACCTACTCGAACTTTTGGGATGGTCTAGAAAATTCTCTCAACCAAACTCAACCCGACCCATGATCACTACTAACCAATACGAGTCGTTGGAATACTTATGAGTTCCTGAAAAGAAAGGTACCGATAGTAACTTTTAATTCTTTTAGATTTAAGAATAATTATTAAAAGCTAAATAATTAAAAAATATATATATATAAAAGACTTATTATTTATAATATACTTATTAACAAATAAAAGTTATTTTTAATAAGATTTAATAAAAATAAATTAACTAACAACAATTAATTAATCTAATAAAATTATTAAAAATAATTACGATAATTAAAAAATGTTATTTATTTATACACAATTTTAATAACATTTCATCTCTTAATTTATTTTATTTTGAATAAATTAATTAATTTTAATTATAATAAATCCATAATAATTTATTTAAATATATATTTAATTTATTTTGACCCTAATTAATTATCTAAAATTAAATAATTTAATAAATATTTGTTTACTAGACATTTTATTTCCCAAAACCTTCAACCAAACGACACATTGAGTCTTTCTTAGTCATCCTATTCTCAAGATCGCTCTCATTCGAATATGGTCTCGGTTCATTAATGCAACCCCTTTTAACTTAAGAATCACACTGAAAGAGAATCTTTGCTTATTTACGAACAAAGTCGAAATTCTCAACCGAACCGAAGGCAAAAAAAATATAAGGAAAACGGGAAAATACGAAAAGGCGAGGGGATATGGTAGATCCCGAACTTTAGTATATGAATTTGATTCTAAAAATAAAAATGTATCTAAAGGCTTATTGATTTGACATTGATGGAATTACAATACCCATGTTGATTCCTACTAGGCTCTTCACTTTTTCTCCTTTCAAATATATTTTTAATTTTTTTTTTCTTTTTCTTTTCAATATTGCCTTTTATTCCTTTTTCCTTTGTAATAAAGATATACTCCGTACATAATAATAATAATAATAATATAAATATATATATATATATATATATATATGTTCTTTTTAAAGCAAGAAAAACACATACCCACAAAATTGTGCATTCACATGCTAACCCTTTTGTTAAAGGCTAACCCAACTTTCATGCCCATTCCCAAACTATATGGAAGGAGGATCTTCTATCCCGAGCGCTCGTATCACGATTACATAAAAAAATAAAGCATAAATGTTGAGGTTGAGAATGTGAGATCATACATTGGTTGGAGATGGGAATGAAACATTATTTATAAGGGTGCAGAAACTTCTTCCTAGTAGATTCGTTTTAAAACTGTGAGGTTAATGACGATATGTAATGGGCCAAAGCAGATGATACTTGTTAGTGTAGCTCTGGGGCTGTTGCAAATGGTATTAGAGCTGGACATTGAGCGGTGTGCTAGTGAGAATGTTGGGCTCCCAAGGGAGTGGATTGTGAAATCCTACATCGGTTGGAGAGGGAAACGAAACATTTCTTATGAGAGTGTGAAAATTTCTCCCTAGTAGATGCGTTCTAAAATCGTGAGAGTGATGTCGATATGTAATGGGTCAAAACAGACAATAGGAGAAGATTTTTATAGATGAAACTATTTCAAACACGTTAGATATTTTAACTAGCTAGCTGAACTATACTTAAAGCAAATATTTCACTAATTCAATTTATCAATACGAGCGGAACTTTTTCTATAAATGACTAAAATACCCCTAAATTTAGATGTAATGTTGTAATGGTCCATTGGGGTTGAGAAATGTCACAATGCTCGTTGAATTGATGTATCGGAAAAAACAAAAGTACACAATCAATTGGCTATACCCTCACAACACAAAATGACATTTAAACCATATAAAATACCCAAAAATGATAGGAAAACAAAGGGCATTTTGGGGAATTTGCAATGGTAATAATTTAAAAGAGGCATAGAGTTGAGCTGATAACACAAGAACAAGATCTGTATTTTTTTATTTATTTTTCTTTTTTTTTAAATACTAAAATTGTCGGAATAGAATCTATAGTTCAAATATCATTATTTTATTTATTTATTTATTTTATTTAAGTCGTCCCCTCCCCACTTGGCCCCTCGTCCTCTCATTTTCCCTTTCTGAAAAAGCTCTCGAGATCTTGAGTTATTTTGTTATAAACCGTTTTAATTATAAAGATTAGAAATTAAAATTTTCGGTTAGTTTCACTTAATACTAATTGTGGCATTCTCTCGTATTTGTAAGGTGAGTTTCACTTCAAAGTTCATCAAGAATCCCTCGGTTGAAGCCTTGCTTGACCCTAGAGGCTTCGTCGGACAAACTAGGATGACCTTTTGAGGGATTGACTACATTGTTCGACAAAATGAAGCCTCGATCAAACCGATCTAGGCCAACCCTTCAAGCGGTTGCCATGCTGACATAGATTGACCCCTCAAGATGTCTACCAATTAGGTTATTAGACTAACCCTTGAGAACTATTATAATACCTCAAGCCCAGCTAACAGATATTATCTTATTTGGGCTTTTCTTTAGGGCTTCCCTCAAATTTTTTTAAATGCTTCTACCAGTAGAGAGAGAAGTTTACACACCCTTATAAAAAATGATTTGTCTCACACTTATTGAGTGAATTGACTACACTATTCGACAGTCGATCAAATCAATCTATGCCAACCTTTCAAGCGGTTGCCCACGTTGACATAGATTGACACCTCACGATGTAAATCAATTAGGTCATTTACCTGACCCTTAGGACCTACTAAGTGGATTAACTACATTATTGGACAAAATGAAGCCTCAATCAAACTAGTCTAGGCCAACCCTTCAAGCAACAGTCCAAAATCCAAACTGATCTAGATTAACTTCTCAAGAGATCAGCTAATTAAGCTATTTGGCTAACTCGTAGGGATCGACCAATGGGTTTAATCTAGTTTGCTAGTTAATCTTTCTACGGTCCGACTAAGTTTAATCTCGTGATTATTTGAGTTGTACATAACCTAAATTTTATTTATTTATTTATATAATTTGAATTATAATATATCAATTTTATTTAAAATTTTCAACTTTTAAAAAGTGTTTCTTAAGTTGTAAGTCAAGGTGTTATTCTTTTATCATAATATAAAAAAGATAATAAAACAAATCAAGTTTTGCATACATTTAAAAAAAAAAATTAAATGGAAAAATATGAGTGAATATTCAAATAAAGTAAACCTCAAATTCATAAATTGCATTAAAAATAATTATTATAAATATTAAACTTTTTGAAAAAAAAAAAAAGCATTAATAAATAGCTTTAATAGAAAAGCCTCCTTTTTCTCTCTCCAATTTCTGATTTTTTTCACATTTATTTAATTAAATTAATATTTTTCCAAATTTTCATTGTCTTATTTCATAACCTTAAACCTTAATAAAAACACACAATTCAAACTTTATAATTTTTTTTAAAAAAATCTAATTATTTAAAAAATTAAAATTTGTAATCAAATTTCAAGATATATTTAAAAAAAATAGTTGAAAAAAGAATTATTTTTTAAAATTAACAATAAATTCAAATTAATTCGATTTAACTCAAATTAACTCTAACGAACCTATTAATCGAGGATACAAATCGTACTAGTTGAGTTAAATCGATGATACTTTTCAAGTCACGAGTTGTTTGAATAACCCGATAATTGATATTTACAAATAAATTATTTAATTTATTTATTTAGTGTCATTGCTTCACAGCTGTACGTGTCCACACGTGACAGGCAGCTTTTTCATTTAGATTCCTATTTTATTTATTTATTTATTTTAAAATATTATGGATTTTTGTTGTGAAGCCCTCAAATTTCCTATAAATTACACCCCAATCCCACCTAAGTTTCTTCCCCCTTCCCTTCTTCTCCAATTGCCATTGCTTAAACTCTGCTCTGAGTTCAAGCTTTGTTCTTCTTGATGTTCATCACTCTGTTCTTGATGTTTGAAATTCATGCATCTAATTCTCAGTGAAAAAACTTCGGGTTCTGCTTGTATGATTATAAACTCCACATTCCGCCGCCATCACCTTGTTCAATCCTTCTCCGTTGTTTTTCTCTACTGGTTCTACTACGTTTCATGAGTTTCAATCCAAAAAACAAAACCCACAAATCCAAATTACGAAAGAACTGATCGTTGTTAGTAATTTGCTCTGTTTTTGCTCTCTGTTTTGCTCTGTTTTTGCTCTGTTTTGGGGGGTTTTAATGGCGTCGTCTTGTGTGACATCTTCGACTTGTTCGTCAATGGAGGAGGGTGAATTGGCGGCGATGATGGAGCAGAGGAAACGGAAGAGGATGATTTCGAATCGGGAATCGGCGAGGAGATCGAGGATGAGGAAACAGAAGCATTTGGAAGATTTAATAACGATGGTGCGACAATTAAGCGAGGAGAAACAACAAATCGTAGCGAATCTTGACATGACGGCGCAGAATTACGCCGCCATGGAGACTGTGAATTCGATTCTGAGAGCTCAGGCGGTGGAGCTGGCTCACCGTCTGCAATCCTTGACGGAGATCCTTGCGTTTTTGAATCCCTGTGATGGGGTTGAAGATGCCTGTAATTCCTACAACGGCGACGGCGTTGCCGGTGGAGGTGGGTTCTTTTGTGCTGATCCGATTGAAGTTGGCGGCGGCGGTGATGGGTTTTTTAATCCTCTGAAAATGGGTTTGTGTCGGAGCCAGCCTCTTATGGCTTCTGCACACGTGTTTGAAGAGTATTGATTTGGGGGTGTCTTGATTATGTGACGAATAAGATTTAGGGTTTTTATCTTTTGTAAAACTTTATGAATTAAAATCAATGAAAAGTTTAATTTTTACTATTTTTATAGAACGAAATAAAATAACCCAAATTTTTATTTTAATAATTTAATTTAACAGAAAACGTTATTTTTCTCCTACAAATTACTATTTAACATGCAAATAATAGTAGGTAGAGATGTGTCGTATTTAAATTAATTATACAATAATATTGTAATTAGTCGAGAATAATATATATTTAAATTTTTAATTTAAAAATACTAATGAAACCGAATTTTCGATTTTTTTTTTTTTTTTTGTAAGTTAAATGGTAATATTGAATATTTTTAGTGTATTTATTTTTGTAAAATTCATTAAAATTATATATTTAAAAGTGGTCTATTAAAAAATTATTTTAAATTTGACTCTCGAGTAATAATCAAATATGATCTATTAAAAAGTAGGAGGTGTTTAAAGATTTTGGTGAACTGAAAATCCGATCAACTCAACTGAATCCGTACAATTTAGATTGAGTTATCGAGTTATTTGGGTTAGCTTGTATTGGAATAAATGAAATTAAAATTAGTTTGAATTCATAACTAGTTAAAAAATATATCTTTTGGCCCATTAATAATTTATTTAATTTTAAAATTAGTTTTTCGATAATTTATTATCCAACCACTCTTAAAAATAAAAATTTAAGTTTTGAAATGTAATTTTTAAAAATATATATTAAAATTAAATAACAAATTTTAATTTAATGTTTGAAAATAAAGAAATAGATGTTATATATATATATAATAAATATTTGAAAAAATAATCGAACACTTCCTATATTTAATAAAAATAGAAAAAAGAAGTAAAATTAAAATTAAAAAAAAAAAAAAGAGTTGTTTAATGCACCAAAATAAAAGATAAGAACAACAATATTATCCTTTCTCCCATAAATAATAAATTGATGAATATATTTCATTTATTTATAAAATCAATAATAATAAAAAATATATGAGAAAAAAACTTAATTGTATATTATTATTATTATTTAATATTTTAAATAGTTTAGTTTCTTAGTTCATTTTGTTTATTTATTTTATTGTTTTTCCTTTTCATTTTTTGGATTAAAATGAAAATATTATCAAATGGGAAATTTTTTAATCGAATTTAAAATAAAGAAATTATTAATACAAACAAAAGTTCTTAAAAATGGAGAGTTGCAGCGATCCATAACGATATTACATTAAAATATTATAATAATAGTAATTTAAGAAATATAAATAAATTGCGATGATTAATTAATACATTAAAATCTAAGTCAACCATAAATTATTGGTCACAATATAAAAATATAAAGATAAATAAAAAAGTAAATTAGTAAGTTTTTATATTAAAGGAATATTATCTCTATTTATTTTTTAAAATTACAAATATATATATAAAAGACAAGGGAATAATTTAATAGAAGATAAAGTTTTTAATAAATTCTGTCGTTTTTTTTTCTAATCTACAAAGCAAACACATTGTTTTGGGTATATAATTGTCAAATTTCAATCATATTATATGATTTTATAATATAGTTTGAAGATTCCGTAAGCCTTTCTTATTTGTTGTCGCTAATTATTAAATAAACAAATAAAAAGATTGGGTTATATTTTAAAATATTATCTTTATTATTATAAAAGATCTTTTGAGGACAGTCAATAATGACACTGAGTAAAGTAGAATAGAAGTACATGAATGAATCGATTGAGGAGAGTAATCTAGAAGATAAAATGACTAACAAAAACTTAAAAGAATTGAGAATCATAAGAACTCGTGAGCGAGAACAAAACATGTGGAAATGACTCGTGTCGGTTTGTGGGAATAGCCTTCACTTTTAGATATGAGGAGTAAATAATGTGTGACACCTGAGTAAAGGAGGGGTACATGAATGCACCGATACCACATTCGAATGAGAGCAATTCTAAGGATATCACACATCTTTTACCTTGTGCATATTTCTTTGAATGTAACCTTACTCAATATGAATCTTCAATAATTTTACTATCCACCGTCGAACTATTTTTCTCGATCTCAATCTCAACGTATGTCTAAGACAGAATTTCTTATTGTGTTTTCCACATATTTACACTTCTTAAATCAATTTCCATGGTTCTCGTCCTTAGACTTTCTCTCCTTTTGATAAGGCTGAGATGACTTCATCACTAGAGGGAAGATGGCAAGAATACGATCTATCATTTTCATAATCTTGCTCATCTGCAACCCTAGCATAACTCTTTTCTTCCTGACAAACAACACTTCCTGACAAACAACACCAACTATTGGTTCCAAAATTATAAACTTACTGATAAGATGATAAATACAAAGTTCAAGAACAAATAAGATTCGAACAAGATTATTTACGATCAAGTTTCTAGAATGAACGATACCATTCCAAAAAATTCCAATAAAGTTGGCTCGACTTTGACTTTACCAAGTCATTCAAGTTAAAAAGGGAGAAAAGTTATTTTGATTGGTGAGAGGTAAAGAAAGTTAGGCATGGTGGCTTCCACTTTAAAAAAAAAAAAAAGTTGCAAAAGTTTGCCCATAACCTAAAAGAAGAGCCAAAAACAAACCAAACCTTCTTTGTTTATACATATATTTTGGCTTTCCCCTTTTGATCTGATTGCATTTTGAAGGAAAGAAAAGCTTGGTGTTGGTGGTGACTTCATCAGTTTGGGATATTGGAATATTCTCAGCCATGCTCTTAATGACTTAATTGGACCAACAATGAGTTCTTTTAATGAGTCTCATATGGTGTGGTGTTGCTTAGAAGTGGGAGGATTTTTCTTTTCTTTTCTTTTCTTCTGACTTTTATATTATCTCTTTTAATAGAAGTTGATTAGATTAGTTTTGTAATAATCTAAGCAAGATATTGTCGGTTTTGGCTTATTCTATATTGCCGTCTGCCTCACGGTTTTAAAATACGTATACTAGGGAGAGGTTTTCACACCCTTATAAGGAATGCTTCGTTCCCCTCGCTAGCACACCGCCCGGTGTCTAACTTTGATATTATTTGTAACAACCCAAGCCCACCGCTAGCTGATATTGTCTACTTTGGCCCGTTACATATTGTCGTTAGCCTCACGGTCTTAAAACACGTCTACTAGGGAGAGGTTTCCATACTTTTATAAGGAATGCTTCGTTTCCTTCTCCAACCGATGAGAGATCTCACAATCCACCCCTTAGGAGCTAGTGTCTTTGTTGGCACAACACCTTGTGTCTGGCTCTAATACAATTTACAACAGTCTAAGCCCACCACTAGCAGATATTGTCTACTTTGGCCCGGTACGTATCGCCGTTAGCCTCACAGCTTTAAAACACGTTTACTAGGGGGAGGTTTCTATACCTTTATAAAGAATGTTTCGTTCCCCTCTCCAACCGACGTGGGATCTCAAAAAGATGTTAGTTTCATAAAAGTTCATGAAAAAAAACTAATAATAATAAAAATAAAAAAGTAAGAAATTGAGAATGAGATCTGATTTTAAGGACACCCAAATATACATGTTATTTCTTACTATACTACCAACACACAAGAAGTGGTTTACCTTTAAAAAAACTGATGCTTTAGTATATGACCTACAAGACAGAGGAGGGTCAGACTTTGCAGTGATGGTGATAAACAGACCAGTCCAAGAAAAGTAGATGAACAATGCAAAAAAGAAAAATATTCTCTGGAGCAATGGTTTTGGCCTCAAATTTTTCACTTAATCAAACTATCAAACCATTCGGCTATGGTGGGGGAGGGGGAATCTCCAAAACCAGACTGTGGGCTGTAAAGAAACCTTTCTCCATAATCTGTGGCTTGACATGTGAGCATATGAGGGCAGTCCTGCCAAGCAACTTCTAGGAATAGGAAAGATTCAATACTTGCACTGAAGGTAAGATATATCCTAGGTGTATAAATACAAGAGCAGATGGAATGGAGCCATAGATCATGGTCAACTGAGATTTCAACAGGTAGGGGTAGTGCATTTCAATCCAAGCTTACTTATTTTGGCTGTATGAGTGCGTGCTACTAGCACGATGAATTGAAGCGAAGACTTTACGGTGAGTAGTTGCATAAAGCAATCAGTCACTAGATTTAGTAAGTATTGTGAGATCCCACGTTGGTTGGAGAGGAGAATGAAGCATCCCTTATAAGGGTGTGAAACCTCTCTCTAATAGACATGTTTTAAAACCTTGAGGGGAAGTTCAAAAGGGAAAGCCCAAAATGGACAATATATGTTAGTGGTGGGCTTGGGCTATTACAAATGGTATTAGAGCAAGACATCGGGTGGTGTGCAGCGAGAACGCTGGCCCCAAGGGAGTGGATTGTGAGATCCCACATCAGTTGGAGAGGGAAATGAAGCATCCCTTGTAAAGGTGTGGAAACCTCTCCCTAGTAGACGCGTTTTAAAACCTTGAAGGGAAACTTATAATGGGAAGCCTAAAGAGGACACTATCTGTTAGTGGTGGGCTTGAGTTGTTACGAATGGTATCAGAGTTAGACCTTAGGCGGTGTGCCATCGAGGATGCTGACCCCCAAGGGGGTGGATTGTGAGATCCCTACATTGGTTCGAGAGGAGAACGAAACATTCTTTCTAAGGGTATGGAAACTTCTCCCTAGCAGACGCGTTTTAAAAACTGTGAGGCTGATGGCAATACATAAATGGCCAAAGCGGACAATATGTGCTTGCGGTGGGCTTGGGCTGTTACAAATGGTATCAGAGTCAGACACCAGGCAGTGGCCCCCAAGGGGGTGGATTGTGAGATCCCATATTGGTTGGAGAGGTGAATGAAGGATCCCTTGTAAAGGTGTGGAAACCACTTCCTAGTAGACACGTTTTAAAACTTTGAGGGAAAGCCCAGAAGAGAAAATTCAAAGAGGACAATATCTGCTAGCGGCGGGATTTGGCTTTAGACTGTACAAGTATTTAGGCTGTGTGAGAAAGACGAACTGGGGTGAAAGCTTTATGCCACTAGATTCAGTATATTTTGAATCCAATCCAACATAGTTTCAACAGAGTGTCTTACACAGAAGAGTAGTCCCCCACCCACCCTGAACTACTATAAGCAAGACAAATTGAGGAAATGATATTATAGTGAATGCGGCTGATTTTACTAATCCTTTTACATTTATCAATCCTTAACCTTTGCCTTATCATGCTATTTACCAACCATATCTCCCACAATCACTTATATTCTTCTCAACAATCTTATGCACTCGCCTTCCACCATTAACGCCCCAGTGTCAAACCATGTCCTTGGACTTGACACAGCTGTGGCATCGTTAATCTAAACCCCAGCGTCCAGCATTAGCACAAACAGCCTAATGGCCTCAACAGACCGAGAAAGTAAATGATATTCTTTCAAGAAACGTACATCAGAGGCCATATAAAGCCTCTGTCAGATGAACTAAACCAGAGAGAATCTACTAACCAATAACAAACCAAGCAAACGGACCATACAGAAAACACTCACCTAACCCATCAATCATAGAACTCAATTTGAACCTAAATCTCTCACAAACATTTCATCAAACAATTCATATGCAAGACCCGAATCGCCAAACATGAAGCACAACCGAATCAACGAGTTTTGCTCAAAGCAATCCAATGCCATACCTAACTCATATCCGGATCGGGAAGAAGATGGGAATACGAGCCAGGTTCATTTCGAATTGGGCTTCCAGATTTGAAAACTCGTGCATGAAGCTACAGGGCTTCGCTCATGCTACTGAAAGTGAAGCATAATAAATGTAAAATATAAAAACTCTAATTTGAGAGAGACCTAGTATATAAATATGCTGACGTGTCTAAATACATTATTAAAATAATAACATCTTTTTTTCAATGAAATAATCTCATTATTATTTTTAAAACAACAAATACCAAATTAATAATCACTAAAGATGAAATATTAAAGATTAATTGATATGTTTAATGTATTATATATTACTTTTCCTCATTAATTTTATACCGACAAAATAAATAAATAAAATATATTGGTGCAAGAGTCCACATTGGTTGGGGAGGAGAATAAAACACCTATTAGGGTTTGGAAACCTTCCCCTAGTACACGCGTTTTTAAGCCCCGAGAAAAAGTCCAATGAGGACAATATGTACTAACGGTGTGCTTGTACCGTTACAAATGGTATCAGAGCCAGACACTAGACTATGTGCCAGCGAGAGAAGGCTGTTCTCCGAAGAGGGTAGACACGAGACAACGTGCTAGTAAGGGAAGAACCTTCCCCTAATAGACGCGTCCTTGGGTTGCATGACCAATGAGCTCGAGAGGTTCATATTAAATCAAGTCAAGTTGTCTCAGTTGTATCGAATTGACAAGTCGAGTCCAACTTATTAGTGTTTTTTACTCTCTTGCTTCATTATTTGGACCCTCGCTCATCTCGGTTTGGACGATCCTTGTTCGACCTTAATTTCCTTTCGTCCGCTATAATTTTATGTAATTGTCTAAAATATATTCTTAAAAACTTCAAAATCTAAAGACCATGATAACTAAATACCGACCCACCTAAGCATATTTCAACATTATATTATCCATTAAAAGTTCAAATCTTTAGCTCATTGATTCTTGAAAATTTAAAGATTAAATGGGTAAAATCCGATTAAATCCCATTGAATGAGAAACCTTCACGATTTCATCATCAAACGACACTTGGATGAGGACGAACATCGTAACAGACTCGTCGTGAGAAAAATCATGCGGGAAACCAACCAATTTCCATGCAGCCGCGTAAAAGAATCCATCAGATCATCTAAATTAAGCTTCCCTTCTTTCAAATTAATGGCAATCTAGGCGATTCCCTCGCGTTTCTGCCGATTTCCTTCCTTTTTCCACCGATCCTTTCTTTACCTTCGTTGGCATTGGCGCCCCATCTTCTCAGATTCTTCAGCAATTTTGTGTATGTTCCTTCAAAATCATTCTTCTTTTTGCTTATCTCTAACATTTGCTTCTCAATTTTAGGTTATTATCTGCCCCTCCGATCTGATTCCATCAATATCTTGTAAGTGCGCTCCCGTTTGATTCCATCAATAGCTTGTAACTTCATTTTTCGTTCAATTTTGTATTTGATTTCGATGTTCTTTGATGATCGGAGTTATCATGATGGTGTGCATTTGATTCGATTTGTTGTTTCTTTTCCCATTTTGGGTCTTATGTAGTTTGATTTTTCTTCACTCAGGATAGTGATTTGGTTGATTTCATTGAACGTGATTGAAGTTGAAAAGCATTGAGATTCAAAAGATATGGTGATGGAAACGGGTTATTATGAGGTATTGGGTGTCAGCTTTGATGCTACCCCTGCAGAAATTAAAAAAGCTTACTACGTTAAGGTGATTTTTCATGGCTTTGATGATTAATGAATCTCATTTAAAATGTTCATTTTGCCGGAATGTCTGAGAAACATATGTTGCCTCTTAGTTTTAGATTCATTTCTTGTTGTCAATGTTGAGGACGTCTTATGATCTGGATAGGAAGCTTTGTTAATGGTTTCTTTCTATAATGGAGTATTGGTCCATTCTTTCCGTTATGCTCGGTCCACCCGTGAGTCTTCAAGAAGGCTTCGGCCTTTGGCTGTTTGAAGCCAGACAGCTCGAGAACCTTTGAGAGTGTATCTCTAAATATTCCAAGTCTTAGGCTCTTAGCACAGGATGTCATGGGGTGGGAACTTTGTTAATGTTGGGAGTGCCATCTTATAACCTTAATGTCCACTTTTCAGGCAAGGTTAGTTCATCCAGATAAGAATCAAGGAGATCCGAAAGCTGCAGAAAATTTTCAGGTGAATTCCTATTTTGTTAGCACTACCTGTTAGTTTTATTGTCAAACAGGAAATCCGACGCATGATTCTTTATGCAATTGCTTGTAATGGTTCTCGTGAAGGTACTTGGAGAGGCTTATCAGGTATTGAGTGATCCCGAGAAGCGTGATGCGTATAACATTTATGGGAAGGCAGGAGTACAACAGTAAGTTTCTTAAATCGAGAATGTGGTTCGGAAATGATCATATCTGTTTTTTTGTATGGGTGTGTATGGATGCATATCTGTTTTTTTGTTGCAAGTTCGGAAATGATCAAATTACCACTAACGTCCAAAAGCTTAAGCTAATAGGTTCGGGTATTAAATCACCTAAATATTTCTTAAACACTCTCCTTTAATGATAGGTTAAAAATTTGTGCTTTCTAATAAGAACTACAACTTGAAGAAACAATATCAAGTCGTGAGTTTTGCATGTTGAAAGTGACACTATGAGTCTAAAAATTATGTTTCACTGGTTTTTTTTTGAGATTTCAAGTTGGTTGGTAAGGAGAACGAAGCATTTCTTATAAGGGTGTGGAAACCTCTCCCTAGTAGACGTGTTTTAAAAAGATTTGAGGGGAAGTCCGAAAGGGAAAGCCTAAAGAGGACAATATCTGCTAGCGGTGGGCTTGGGCTGTTATAAATGTTATCAGAGCCAGACACCAGGTGGTGGGCTAGTGAGAACGTTGGGTCCCCAAGGGGGGTAGATTGTGAGATCCTACATTGGTTGGAGAGGGGAACGAAACATTCCTTATAAGAGTGTAGAAACCTCTCCCTAGCAGACGCGTTTTAAAAACCTTGAGGGAAAGCCCGAAAGGGAAAGTCCAAAGAGGACAATATCTGCTAACGGTGGGCTTGAGATATTATTAATGTATTAGAGTTAGACACTGGGCGGTGTACCAGCGAGGATGCTGGGTTCCCAAGGGGAGTGAATTACGAGATCCCACATTGGTTGGAGAGAGGAATGAAGCATTCCTTGTAAGGGTGTGGAAACCTCTCCCTAGTAATATTTTAAAAACCGTGAGAGGAAGCTTAAAAGGAAAGACTAAAGAGGACCATATCTGCTAACAGTGGGCTTGGGCTATTACATTCTTTTCTCACTTATTGGTTCATTCCTTCTTATGGAAAAAGGATGGATAGGGTAATCCCCTTATTTTTTTTCCCCTTGTTTTTCTTAGGGACGGCATGGTGGATCCTGCAGCTGTGTTCGGTATGATTTTTGGAAGTGAATTCTTTGAAGTGTATGTTGGTAAGCTTGCTTTGGCTGTACTATCAACTCTGGAAATGGAGGATGATTCCCAAGACTCCGAGATACGCAGACTAAAAATTCAGGAAAAGATGCAGGTACGCTTTTCCCTCGAGTTCAGTGATTCAGATGTTAAAGCAGTCTTTTCCATGACATTTACCCATACTAGTAAGAATACAGCTGTTTCAAAGGGAAAGGGAAGAAAGACTTGTAAATATTTTGAAAGAGCGCCTCCAGCCATATGTCGATGGTCAGATTGACGAGTTTGTGGCGTGGGCAAGTTCAGAAGCACAACGACTCTCAAATGCCGGTATGTATAACTGTTACGTTATTTTCTCTATAAAAAACATTCTAGTTTGTGCACTTTCTATAATGCTTGTTATTTGCAATCAGCTTTTGGTGAGACTATGCTGCACACAATTGGATACATATACACAAGGAGAGCTTCTAAGGAACTCGGGAAGGACAGACGTTATATGAATGTTCCGTTTCTAGCCGAGTGGGTGCGAGATAAAGGACACCAGATAAAATCACAAGTTATAGCAGCTTCAGGTATCATTCTCTCTTGGTTCTAAAACTTTCAAACCTTTAATTTGGATCCTAAATTGTGCACTTCTATGCAGGTGCTGTTTCTTTGATTCAGTTACAGGAAGAGTTGAAGAGGTTGAATGAAGGAGATGACAGAGACGGGAACGTGGCAAAAGCCATTGAAGAGAAGAAAGGTGCTGTTCTTAACTCGCTTTGGCAGATTAATGTGGTCGACATCGAATCTACTCTGTCACACGTCTGCCACATGGTGAGTTGCAATATCATACTTTCTAACCAGCCTAGGATTGTTGAACTCAGCATTGTGAGGCTGGCTATATATTTTGCACTTCTGATCAATGCTTTCACATAAATGAGAACTAGAAAATCATTGTTTACGGGTCACCCGAGCATTTACGTAGATTGGATAGCATCAACTTCAGTATTCTCTCATGTATAGAAAGAAAATCATTGTTTACGGGTTACCCGAGCATTTATGTAGATTGGAAAAGCATCAGCTTTAGTATTCTCTCATGTATAAGAAGAAAATCATTGTTTACGGGTCACCCGAGCATTAACGTAGATTAGAAAAGCATCAACTTTAGTATTCTCTCATATACAGAAACGAATTCTTCTCGTTTTAACTACTCTTCTCAACCCCCCTCCTCCCACCCTTAAAGTCCGAAAAAAAAAGGTCTCAAATAAACATGAACTCAGACCTATCAATGAAAACGAACATGACATAAACAAACATCAAGTCATCTCGATTCACACAAGCACATCTTTGACGAACTATCTGTTGTGTATTAGGTTCTTAGGGACCCAAGTGTGTCGAAGGACGAACTGAAGCTACGAGCGAGAGCACTGAAGATGTTCGGAGCAATCCTGCAAGTAAAAGCCATAAGAAAAACGGTTTGGGTACGTTAAGTTACGTTACATATGTGTGTTGATTGAACCATGTGTTGCTAACTTTTCAGGGTGCAAAGTCAGCTTACAGCAGAGAAAACAGCCTGAGGCATGAAACTGAGAGATCACTGGGCAGTGCTTCAAGTTCATGATCTCGCACACTTCCATGGAAACTGGTAGCCTCCTCACTTTCTCTGCTCAAGGATGGTGATCTGCTGATGTTCTTCGTTGTTCTTTATATATTTAAATTGAGTGAATCTTCTTGTATTTTGTATGCTTTTTTTGAGAATGCCTTCATTTTTTTCAACTTTTTTGGTTCTTAATTTGAAATTTTTAGCTTAGAATCTGCAATTTTTGTTGTAAATACCCTATAGAGGAATTGGGTTTCTTAATCATTATTTATTTATTTATTTAAACATTATTTGTTTATTTTATTTTATTTTAACACCTAAAACTTTAAAATCTTTTTGATTTAGTTTCATTTCTTGCTACAAATTTTTTAATGACTCATCACTGGTCTCTGATGCTTAAGTTAATTTTATTCTTATTATCGTTATAAAAGTTTTAATTTAGTCCTATAACTGGAGAACTTCTCAAAAATACCTTTGAAATTGTATTAGGTTCGTATTAACCTTTCATGTAAGATTTGTGTGTTGACTTATGAGATGTGTCGAATCGAAAAGATATAAAGGGAATGGTTGTTAGTGGGAGTTGTTTTGCATACCAAATTTTAACCAAACTTTGGTTTGTCAACTCTTATTCATAAATAAATAAATAAATAATTAATTAATTAATTAAAATTTTTATTTTCAATTATTGCACCATTGGTCCCCCATTTGAGAAACTTTGCAATTGCATGCTTTTCCTTTTTCCTTTTTTTTTTTTAATTTTTAAAAAAAATCCATTTGATTAAAAAAAAAAAAAAAAAAAACACAGAGAGACATGAATGATGAAGAAGATGAACACGAAAGTGAGATCTTTTGAGGTCATTGTCCAATCAACCCTCTTTTGCTTTATGTTACCAATTGCCCTTTATTGTAATGCAAACTTTCATGAATTTGTTCTCTCTTTCTCATGAGTAGTGAATAGATCTTGTGTTCATTTTGTATAGTTATTAGGTTTATATAAAGCTCCATCCCTACGATTCAATCCAGATTTGAAATTCGGGTTTGACAGCTAATGACCCAGTGTGAGATTTCACATTGGTTAGAGAGTAGAACGAAACATTTCTTATAAGGGTGCAGAAACTTCTCCCTAATAGATGCATTTTAAAATCGTGAGGCTGACGGTGATACATAACGTGTCGAAATGGACAATATCTACTAGTGGTGGACTTGAGTTATTACAAATGATATTAGGTCCAGTCACCGAACGGTGCAAGACATTGGTTAGAGTAGGGCTAAACCCTGTTTATAGTAGACGCGTTTTAAAATTGTGATGCTAAAGACGATATGTAAATGGGATAAAGCGGACAATATCTACTACCGTTGGACTTGAGCTGTTACAAAATGGTATCAGAGCCAGTCATCGAATGATGGTCGAAGTAAAACTAGACCCTCTCCGTAGCATACGCGTTTTAAAATCGTGAGGCTGATTGCGATACATAACAAGCCAAAACATATAATATCTGCTAGCGGTGGACTTGAGCTGTTACACCCCGACAATCTTCACGTGCATGTGTTCAACAACGTGCATGTGTTTGATAAGAACGAGTATCATTTGAAGGTAGAACGAGTATGTGTTTGATAAGAACGAGTGTCATTTGAAGCTAGAACGAATATGTGTTTGATAAGAACGAGTATCATTTGAAGCTAGAACGAGTATCAATGGAAGCTAAGAACATACCCATTAAAAATATTAAGATATTAGATACTCGAGCTAAGAGCATCTGTTTATGGTCCATGATGAAGTTGTATGATGTTTAGTGGTATTTGGTGTGTTGTCTTTGTCTTTAAGGATAAATAATGGCACTGAGATTTCCACAAAGTTAAAAGTTGCTTTATAACCCAACCTAACCCTTCTCTTTTTTAGCCACTTTCTCATTAAACTAAGTAATCCACTAATGGCCATTTGCATAAGCTCCAACATTTTCCATTACACTCCTTAAATTCCCTTTTTATTACACAACCCAACAATATTCCCAAATCCCAATGGGGTTTGCCCTAATTTTGTTTTACCACAAATTAAACCATCCTTTTGACTTTCTTGAACATGGGTCGGAGGGAAAATTGAGTATAACGGTAGATAGTGTAGTTAGATCGTTCTCGGTTGGATGTGGTCTCGGTTCATTCATGGATTTTTTTGTTTATTATTCGGACGTCACATACCCACCAACTTCTCCCTCACGTTTTAAACTTTAAAAGAAAACCTGAAAGGGAAACCCCAAAGATGACAATATTCACTAGCGGTGAGCTTGAGCTGTTACAAATGGTATTAGAGCTAGACATCGGGCGGTGTGCCAGCGAGGAGGCTAGCCCCAAAGGGGATAGACACCAGATGGTGTGCTAGTGAGGACGCTGGGCCATGAAACATTCTTTATATGGGTGTGGAACCTCTTTCTAACATACATGTTTTAAAAACCTTAAAAGTAAGTTCGAAAGGAAAAACCCAAACACTCGAGATAAATTCAAAGGGAAGCTAATACCCTATTATACATATCTTAAAATCCACTAAAGCTTGTGATGACTTAGTGCACCAACAAAACAAAACAAAAGTGGTTTCTTTCTCCCTTTTCATTTGAATTTTAAACTCAAAAGCATTAAAGCAAGTGCACAAATGATATTGTTTATAATTAATAGCCATCCTTTAGCTTATCTATAAGACCCCATCACTTTGTCCAATTCATTGTCCCATAAATCATAACTAAGCAAGCTTCATTCGGGTCTATGCTCGAGAAACAAGAGAAGAAGAAGAAGAAAAACACGATCATAAGGTTGTTTCTATCATATCGGAGTCATGCTTCTCAAGTATAAGCTCAACTTCATCCTCGTCCTCCTCCTCGTTTCGGCCTCGTTTTTATCCACCATTTGCTCAGCAGGTCTAACTTATCCATCTAAGCTTCTAGATTCATTACGAGATTTAATAGTTTAACCTAATCGTTCTTTAAAACTATGTTACGATCACGTTCTTTGTCTATATGTCTTTTAAAACGTAAGAGATTCAAACTTCTAACCTTTTAATCGAGAATACGTGTCTTAACTAGTTGAATCATGCTAGTATAACTAAACACGTTGTCTATGTCACTCGTACTTCTCGTTCTGTGTTGTCTTTTAAGTAGTTAGTGATAGAATTACTCAACTATCAAGACGTATCTTTTGACAAGGATGTTTTTGAAGCTAGCTTGTCAAATGAAAAGTGTTCTAAAAAAAGTAGCATTAGAACACTTTTAAAAAAACACCAATTATTCGAACATGTTTTTCTCCAACAACTAAAGATAACCTTATTAATGAAAAAAAAAAAAAAACAGAGAATCTTATTTGCATGCGTAACATGTTAATGGTGCAAATTAAGGGTTCTGTTTTTTTTTCATTGGTAACTGAGCTGTTCGTCAGTGCTTACTTGAAAAGGGTTAGCTGGCTGCTTTTCTGATGTGCTGTCTTTGTAGTTGAAGGTCGAGCTGATAAGCCGGTTCATCAGGGCAGTAATGGTAGAGTCGTGCATGAGGTTCGTATTTTTGTTCGGTCATAGCTAACATAAACATAACTCAACTAATTAAATACATTAATAAAATTGTTTCGATGCTTCATAATCTCAACGTGCTTGTATTTTGTTGAAAATTTACATGAAACTTTTTCACGAGAATCTTTATTGTTCTCATTAACTTTTTCGTTACGAGTAATCAAATTGGGTCGGTAATTATTTTTATCTCTTATAAAAATATTTGAATTCTCAGCTATATTCGAAAATGTAACGGTTAAATTTCACTACTAGTAGATATTGTCTTTTTTAGACTTTAAGGTTTTAAAACATGTCAAATATGAAAGATTTCCACACCCTTATAAGAAATACTCTGTTCCCCTCTCTAACCGATGTGGGATCTCACAATCCACCTCCTTATGGGTCCAGCGTCCTCGTTGGCACACCGTCGCAATCTGACTCTGATACCCATTTGAAACAGTCCAAGTTCACCGCTAGTAGATATTGTATTTTTGGACTTTCCCTTCCAGGCTTCCCCTCATAGTTTTAAAACGCGTCGAGGTTTCCACACTCTTATAAGAAACTGTTTATCTTTAGTCTTCAAAACTTAGCTCGGGTTTTGAAAATACCCAACTCATGGGTAGAAGCAATAAACTCCGAGAATTTAAAACCCTAAAACGAGCATACGAACATTTTGAATAAAGTTTTGAACTTTATTATAATTATATTAGGATGGGAAGAAGAAGATGGAGGAAATCATCCATGAAAGGGTTTTGAGGGTAAACACCAGGGACTATGGAAGGTATGATCCAGCTCCAGCTTTTGTGAAGCCTCCTTTCAAGCTCATCCCCAACTGATATCTAGAACCTTAGCTTATAAATAAATAATCACAAATATATCATGTGTTTCATATTATAAGTACATATATATAAGTATAATGTATTATCATATTATATAATATAGTGTGTAATGGTCACATATATATGAATATAAAGCTTTGTAACGTCTATTATATCTGGTCGTTGAGATTTAAGTTTAATTTTTATTTGGTTTTTGAGCGTTTTATAGTACGATGTTTAGTTTCGAGGTTTGAATTTTGTTTCTAATTATTCCCGATGTTTGGAATTGAGATTTGACACTTGATTGTCCCGACATTCTCTGCGACATGACAACGTTGTCTATGTGTCTCGAACTACTTCTTTGTTCTCATTCACGTGTTTCTTAGAAAAAATCTTATGCTCGCATAACTTTCGAGTTATTATGATTGAGTCTCCAAAAAGAAAGACATTAGTCTTATTTGTATAAGTAGTAAATATCAATTTTTTTTTAACATTCTTAATCATTATATCTTTGTTGAGATAAACTCAAATAAGCTACACTATCGGAACCAAATAATTGAGCTCTCTTATGTTTATGATGAGCTCAAACGAGCTGATATAATTGAACGAGAGGAAAGACTCTAACAATATAAATGAGCTAACCGAGTCTTTACTATAATAAGGGTAATGGTCTGTAACCTATGGAAGCCCTAATGACTAAGACGCATGAGCTACTCGTTTAAAATGATTTTTTAACTAAATCCAACCCTTACCAGGAGTCTACACGAGTTGGGTAATGTTGGGTTAGAGAAATCTTTTGGATTAACCCAAAATTTCAGATTGGTTGGGTTGGTGACCCGAGCACCACGAATAAAGTTCACAACCTAACCCAACTCTCTATTTTCAGGTTGGGTTGAGTTGTCGAGTTTTTTTTTTAAAAATTATTTTAAAAAATTCTACTCAAGCACAATACATACATGTTATATTAATAATTAAAATCTCATAAAATTCAAATATCAAACATTGGATTGGATTGGTTAAGTCAGCCGATTACAAATATCAAATATTCTTAATTTTTATAATAATCTTGAACATATGATAGGGTAGAGGATAGAAGAGCATTGTGGTCGGACCAAAAAAATGTCAACCTGCAAACCAACTTGAATTCTCAGTCTATTCAACTCAACCCAACCCAACCCAAACGGAATAAAAATCTAACCCGTTTAGGTTGAGTAGTCCGAGATAATCGAATTCTTTACTAATTAATTTACGAAAGATTATAATTTAAACTGATATAATTATTAATCTAAAATTTTTATGCTTATGATTGAACTAACTTTTTTATTTAATTATTAAATTGGAAATTTCCCTAGCAATAGTGCTTCAGTACACAGCTATTAAAGCATACTTTTTAAGAATTTTTCTTTTTTTTTTTTTAAAAAAAAAAGAATAATAATTAGGGGAAAAAAGCCCACTAAGTAACGACCGTACATCAAAACGGAAAGTTAAACTGCCGTTAACATCCAACGTCACTGTAGTGGAAGATTCCCCCAAATGACCTAACGTCGTTAATTAAACCGTTTGGAACGTGCCCCTCTCAGTCTTTCTGTGTTATGAAGAAAACCCAGCTTTAGGTTCACCTCCACTTTCTCCCTCTAAAACCCTTTCTCTCTCCTCTTTTTCTCTCTCTTTCAAGTTCGAGATTGGGCTCTCTGAAGGTACGGTTTTTGATCATTTCGGTGCATGATTGCTTTTGTTTGAACTAATTGCGTTTCAGAATCTAATGAGGGTTTTGTTTGTTTGTTTCGATTAGTTTGGGGTTTTGTTTTTTTTTTTTTTGCTTTTTTTTTGCTTTTTTTTTTTTTTTTTTT
>NW_019272043.1:3253769-3308852 GCF_002738345.1 Cucurbita maxima
TTTTTTTTTTTTGTTTTTTTTTTTTTTTTTTTTGGTGTGATTCTTATGTTTTTTGTTCTTTGGATTTGGCTTTAATTCTTTGGTGACATTTGGTTGGATTTATTTGCGTATTTTTGGCTAATTTTTCGGATCTCGCTGACTTGTGTAAGTGATTGATTCTCTGTTTTCTTTTTTGGATTCTAATTTTAGGGTTTTTGATTTAGACTTACTCATAGCTTCCACAAATTTCACAGATTGAACCGAATCCGTGTCCATTGGTTTTGTGCGGTTGTGTTTTTCAGTCACTGTGATTAATTAGTTCCATAACTCATTTTGTGGAAGCTAGAAAGTTGACGCATTATAATGGAGGATGGTTTTTTTTGGAAGGTTTTCTTAAGGAACTAGGAGAAGTTAGGATTTCAATCTGAACTTTGACATTCTTGTGTTGTGGTGATCGTATTATTGTTTGGAAATGAAAATCCAAGAATGCATTCTCTATCGGGTAACTTTTGGGTATCTGTGTTTTATGCCTGCAGTTACGGAGATGCTCTTTTGTGTTGTTCGTTAAGGGTTCTTATTCATTCTGTGCTTGAGTTCTTTTCTGAACTCAGAAGCACGTTAGTTTTTATTCTTTTCTAGCTAGAAAAGGTTCGTTTTGTTATTTTGGACGAGCTTTTTTATCAAATGTTATTGCATTGACAATATTGGGTGGTGCTCTATGGTTTGTGGGTAGATTTTTGTATGTTGAAATGTCCTTGGCCTTATAATCTTATCTTATGATAACTCTGTTCTGTTTATCATGAATTTAGACACAATACAGTTTTGGTATTTTTTTGAGAGGCATGATGCTGGGGTTATTCTCAGAGTTCTAATTTTGAAGAGCTTTGGGAACTCGTGTGGCGAAGTCATATAAACCTGAGTCTTGGTCCTTCTCCAGCATGGGGTCTGTTTGTTGTGTTGCTGCTAGGGACAAGACTATAGTTAGTGGATCTGGGAGTGAAACCTTATGTAGGAATATAAGGTATTCACCTAATTGGAGCTTTCGATGGGATAATCGTGGACGGGTAGCAGGTGAAGAGACTTCGATAAGTTGGTTTTCTGATAGTGTTAGCCGCAATGATAGAGTGGAACCGAAGTGTGAGTCAGCATATGCGTCTGAGGATGGAAGTCCACTCGAACATCTCCGTAGACGACGTACATGGCAAAAGTCCCCACCGCCAGAAGGCACAACTAATAGTTTAAGAACTCCTAGTTCAGGTAAGCATTCAGATGGTAGAATTTAAAAATCCTTAAATTCTAATTTGAGAATATAATGAGCTCGATTTCGTTCCCCTAACATTCTTGATTTGATTTTCCCTTTTTCTGTCTCCTGTTTTTATCATTATGCATCACAATTGCTCTATGCACCGAGCTCTTCGTTAGTTTATTATCAACCTCTGTTATCTAAAGTTTATTTTTGATCTCATTAGTCAAAGAATTTAGATCTGTATTATTGTTTAAAATGATTGAAGCATGAACATAAATGAAGATATGACAGCAATAGTTCATTCTGAGGAGTGATGAAATGAAGTCAGTTATAGTCTTGTAGAAAAACTGACCGGTTGGTTGGTGTCCCTTGTTAAGTTCGAAAGCCTGACGACCAACTGAAATCCCTCTTTGATGCATTGCTATTTTTCTTCTTTTTCAATCTCACCTTTTTCACTTGCTCTCTTTCAACTAATTCTCCCTCTCATTCTTCCTATAATCCCTACCCTATCCCATTATTACCTCCATTCTCAAATCATTTCACTCTCCACCCTCATTCTTTGTTTCAGTACCACGCACCTCCACTATTTATTATAGTCATGTCTCACACGATCTATTTGTTCCTGGCAGGTCAATCAAATTCAAGGAATTTATCGATAGATGTGAATCTAGAACAGGTAAAATAAGGTCTATTCCAGTTGAGCTTTTTGTGCATTTCCTGGTTTTCTAAACCCGTTATCCTAGTCCACGAGATGAATTTTCTCTGGTCCAAGCAGGTGAAGGAGGCTACAGAATCTCCCGCAGCTTCATATAAGTCTCCTGCAAATTTGTCACTTTCATTGCCTTCAGCTTCATCTTTGTCAACATCTCCTTTGTCATCACAGAGCTATCTGCCTCCAACTAATTCATCCCTAACAAGGTGTTCCCATCGATCTCCAGGACATCAGCTGTTGCGTCAAGTGTCTGACGGCCGAATCCGAGGATTAAAATCCCCAAGTAGCTATTTAGCTTTTGACGATAGACCAAGGCTTCCCTCTTGGAGCAATGAATCGGTCCGGGAATCACATGGAGGGTCTTCAGATTGTTGGTCTGTACATGCTTTCTCAGAACTCATGGCCACTTCTCATAGAGAAAGGTGGTCTTTTGATAGTGACTCGTTTGGGTTTAACGGTGAGAAAATAGGCAGATCTAGTAGTCAATTTTCAACTTCCCCAGTTGATTTGCAAACTTGCGGAGTTTGCTTGAAGCTGTTGACCGAGAAATCCTCGTGGAGTAGCCAAAGGATTATTGCTAACAATGAACTTTCTGTTGCTGCTATACTAACCTGTGGACATGTTTATCATGCCGATTGCTTGGAGAGTATGACACCTGAAATTCACAAGTATGACCCCGCTTGTCCAGTTTGTACCTTCGGGGAGAAGCATACGCAGAAGCTATCTGAGAAGGCGCTTAAAGCTGAAATGGACTGTAAGAGTTTATACAAGAAATCCAAAAACTGTATTGCAGATAGTGGTTTTGATGGTGATTATACTGCAAACGATCCTTTCAAAAACAATCCCCTTCCTGAAAGGGGTTCCAAAATGTCTGCCAGTTCTAGCATGAGAAGCTCCTCAGGAAAGCCTTTCTTGAAACGGCACTTCTCCTTTGGCTCAAAGGGATCGTCTAGAATGATGTCCGATAGCCACTCCACGAGAAGGAAAGGATTCTTCTGGACAAAATCTAGCAAAATATGAGAGATTTTAACATCCCGGTCGTGTCATGTTGGGAAGTCATGTTTCATGAAACAGGAACCATCAACTTCTGTGCCTCGTCAATGGAAACGTAGCCATAAGAAGTTCTGTTCCCTCGTCCATTGCAGCTGACGATTGCTGCTGCAGCTCCTTCAATCCGGATGCCTTCCAGAAATTTTGTGATCTTGTTGAAAGTCTCGTGAAAACAGGAATTGCCAGTCAACTTCATAACTCCAGTTTGAATGTCTGTATACATATCAAAGATATGATATATAAATGTTAATGAGTTGAAATTCTTTGTTTTGGATTCTTGTTTATACACGATCTCATTTGAGTAAAACTGATTCCAATATAAAATCTTCCTATGATCTCTGAGCTGCATTCACCCATTTGTTTGTTAATATTTCTGATCACAAGCATATGTTTCTAAGCATATATTTTATATTTTGAAGCTTCAACGTTTCAAAACTAGTTAGAACTTCCTGTTGGCAGGTGTGGGGAGCAACAAAGATTGAATCGGTCATATCATTAGAAGTTCAACACTCTCGACCCAGTTCAGTTGACTGATCAATTAGGCAACCCATGTACCTCACTGGCTCCAAGCTCGAGTCGTGTACTGGTGACGTTGGCCAGACGCAGCTCGTTCAGGAACACGACCGATCGCCTTGTTGTCGTCTATCTGCTCAAGCTCATGAGTAAGAAGCTTAGGAGATTTTCTGTTGTCCCATTATTGTTGGAGCTTTATTTTCTACAATGTTGTGTTGTCTGGTTCTGTGTTTGTGTATTTTTATGATTTAGACGTGGATGTTTGTCTTACTGTCTTCTTGGAAGTTTCGTTCTTGATTGTTGTATTTTGTTCTTCGGTGTCTTGGTTGGTTGCAAAATTAACACATACCCGAGATTCAAGTTATAAGATTCAAGTTATAACGTCTAGAGATGTCCATTTAACTCGAAGGTTTTGTAGAGAATTGTTTCAAATTGGATAGATAATCTTTGTTTACACTTACAATAAGGAGAAGGTTAGAAGTTAGCTGCTTCACTCCATTCACTGAAAGGATATCTGTTGGTTTATAACAATAGTTCAAGACAAGTAGAATTCATAAGATACTAAATTTGAATTTCAAATACATGTATGAATCTTGGACTTGGAGCGTTACAGATGACAACCGCTAAAACAAATCAAATCGTTGAGTTATATTTAATAGATTTACTATCAAGTTTGAGGCTTGTGTTTAGTGTTCCAATCACTTAGAGCTTCTAAACTGATGCTTGGAAATATAACATTCTATCAGTTTGGTACACATCTGAACTCACAATTGAAGGCTCATCTAACTCCAAAAAGATTACACAAAGATCTATGAATCTCACCATTTCTTCCTAACAGAACAAAATTATGTTAGCATTCCTCGGTTAAATTCAAGATCCAGTTACTGCAATCTTTTCTTCTTGTTGGTTACCAAATCCCCATCATCATCGAGCACGACAAGGTCATTGTCGTCGTCGAGCACTTCAAGTTTCTTCAAGCTATTAGCTTCATTAGCTGAACTTGACGCATCGACACCTGAAGATGCCTCCTCCAGTTTTCTTTTCGTTCCAGAAGCAACGATGTCTGCGTCATCGTTCTTATTAGCATCTGTTGTCGAGGGCAACGCCTTCGAGGTGCTTTCTCCATTGCCCAACGATGTCTTGCTGCTATCACCCTTTTCCAGTGTCGTTTGCTGCCATCCAGATAGAACCATACCATCTGGTTCCTTCTCCTCGTCAAATTCGTCTCTACATGGTATATATATATATATATATGATTCTTGTAATCTGAATTTCTTTCACAGCATGATTTAATCCGAAATCCAGAAATACCTATGTTTAATGTTGATACTGCAGCTAAGCTCTTGCTGGAGATCCTCAACGGATAATATCGTCCCGCTAACAACAGGTGACGGAAGCTCAGACAGTACCTGAAATACGTGTGAAAGGACTCGAATTTTCATAGGGCAAAGACCAATGATTAATCCATTTCACGATCAAATCAGACCTTCTCCAGGTTTGCAGCGTAATTTGCCACCATGTCCTCGTCAAGATCATCGCCAACTTCATAAAGAAGGGAAGCTCCATGCATAATAAGTGGAAAGTTCATACCAAGCTTGGCCTTGACTATCTTCTCAACAAAGTCCCGCAGCTTTGCATGACTTGTATTTATCTCGAGCGATAATGGTGTCTGTTTTCATCATATAATATACGCACGAAAGTATAAATCTGCAGTGAACTTCCGCAAAATAATCGAATAAAGAACTTGAGAGTGATAACTATTGAATGTACCTCAGAACAAACATAGCAGGATTTATTAGGTTCAAAAGGTTCCACTGGCATGAGCAGCATCTTCCTCGAAGGGTGTTCGAGGCAATACGTCATCCTACATGCATATTCAAGTTAAGGTTCGATTCAAGGGAACCCGAAGACAAACAGCAAGTTCAATATAGTCTCTCTTGCCTCCTCAAAGTACCACCAAAATACAACGTGTAACAGCCCAAGCCCACCGTTAGGGATATTGTCCTTTTCAGGCTTTACCTTCCAAGCTTCCCCTCAAGGTTTTTAAAACGTATCTACTAGAAAGAGGTTTTCACACCCTTACAAGGAATGCTTCGTTCCCCTCTCCAACTAATGTGGGATCTCACAATTCACCCCACTTGGGACCCCAATGTCCTCGCTAGCACATTGCTTGATGTCTGGTTTTGATACCATTTATAACATCCCAAGTCGACCACTAGCAGATATTGTCCTCTTTGGGCTTTCCCTTCTAAGATTCTCCTCAAGATTCTTAAAACACTTCTACTAGGGCGAGATTTCCACACCCTTACAAAGAATACTTCGTTCCCCTCTCCAACCGATGTGGGATCACAATCCACCCGCTTGGGGCCCAATGTCCTCGTTGGCCCATAGCCCGATGTTTGGCTCTGATACCATTTGTAACAGCCTAAGCCCATCGCTAGCAAATATTGCCCTCTTTAGGTTTTCCCTTCCAGGCTTCCCCTCAAAAGGTTTTAAAACACGTCTACTAGGGAAAGGTTTCCACAACCTTACAAGGAATGCTTCGTTCTCCTCTCCAACCGATGTGGGATCTCACAATCTACCCCTCTTGGAGGCCCAGCGTCCTTGATGGCACACCGCCCGGTGTCTGGCTCTGATACCATTTGTAACAGCCCAAGTCCTCTTTGAGGTTTTCCTTTCTAGGTTTTCCCTCAAGGTTTCTAAAACGCGTCTACTAGGGGGAGGTTTCCACATCTTTACAAGAAATGCTTCGTTCCCCTCTCCAACCGATGTGGGGAATCTCACAACATGTTCAATGGAACATAGAACTCCACATAACATGGTGTCACAAAGCAAGAGTTATAAGCAGAATTAACACACCACAAAAATGAAATAACAATATCGAGACGTGTAAAACGATGAACACGCACAGAACAATAAACCAGATAACAAGAAAATAAAGCATCTACAAAAACATAATATCTCTGAAGCCCTAAGATTGAAACAGACCATAAAAAGATATCCCATTTTTTTGTTTAGAGCAATATGCAGAAACTCCACACACACCTGTATTTGTTTAAATCATTTTGTAGCACCTTAATCGCCTCGACAACAATCAATCCAGCAATAATGGCATTCGTCGTTGCAACAGCATGCACAATATTACCAGCAATACCTTTAGATTCGAAAAGGCTATGCATAGGAATACCAAAAGATGCAGCTCTAATGTTTGCAGCAGCCGTGACGAACTCCACAGCTAACTGATCATCTTTATCAAAACTCAGGTTCCCAACATCCTGCATGGTACATCCCAAATGAAGTTCAAAAAGTCTACCAGAATAATGGCCCACGACTACCGCTAGCAGATATTGTCCTCTTTGGACTTTCCTTCAAGATTTTTAAAACGCGTCTGCTAGGGAGAGGTTTCCACACCCTTCTAAAGGGTGTTCCGTTCTCCTCCCCAACCGATGTGGGATCTCACAATCCACCCCCCTTCGGGGCCCAGCATTCTCGCTGGCACTTATTCCTTTCTCCAATCGATGTGGGACCCCCACCAAATCCACCCCATTCGAGACCAACGTCTTTGATGGCACATCACCTCATGTCCACTCCCCTTCAGGGCTCAGCCTCCTCGCTGGCACATTGCCTCGTGTCTGGCTCTGATACCATTTGTAACGACCCAAGCCCACCACTAGCAGATATTATCCTCTTTAGGCTTTCCCTTTTTAAAAAGCGTCTGCTAGGGAGAGGTTTCCACACCCTTATAAAAGATGTTTCGTTCTCCTCCCCAACCGATGTGGGATTTCACAAACAAGAAATCTAAAGATTTTACTCACAAAACAAGGAGTCAAAACGAAACCTTTTTCCTTTTCGTGAAGAAAAGTACGATAGCTTCAGTGAAGATTCTCGAATTTTCCATAAGACTCCATATCTCCTGAGGATTTTTCATCCCAATAGATGTCATAGCAGAAATTAAGGATTGTTCATCAGTGGCACAGATTTTGTCCATGTTTCCATTCTGATTAGTTGGTTCCTCAGGCAGGATATCCCTAATATAAATAGGCCTAGGTTTATTGCGATTTTTCCAAGTATCTTCGTTCGATAAAGCTACTTCAATATTGTACCCAAATACATGATCAAACACTCTTCTTCCATACTGCTCAATAGTTTCATCCTTTTTAAGTTCAAAAACATCTTCAGCGTGGTCAGAAGAACTTGCTGGATCACTTGAACGCACATTTAGATCGTTTTCTTGATTCTTATCTCCAAATAACTTCACAAAAAGTAGATCCTTCGCCCAAACGATACAGTGAACGAACTGTAAAGTTCACACAACCAAATTAGACTACATAACAAAAGCAGAAACTCGTAGTATCGAACTTCATAGTTAACCAAATAGTAAAAAGTAAGGACTAACTGCACAACCTAAGGAAAGAATATGCGATCGAACGACGAATCCGTCGCTCAATGAGCTGAGACTTAACAGTGAATAAAGTTATGATCATGTATTCCTTAAATATTCAACTACCCAATTATTGAGTGTAGTAAACGAGTTAATCCATGGTTGAATAAGCTAATGATGATATTATTAGGCTGTTTTAGTTGTATAATTGTATTAGCAGTTGTTCGTTACAGAGGCAGGATGTTATATATAAATACATAACCTTAGTCGTCAGCCATTATTCTATTAGTTCTCTCTATTTTCGAGACGTTATTACCAAAAGTTCAAACACGTGTAACACCTTCATCAGACATAACAATGATTTCACCACCGAGTAGTACAAGCAAGAAAATAGATGGTTAATGTACGGTCTCGGAGAAGACTACTTAAGAGAACAACATAGAGATCATAACCACTTGTTAGTACCTTTGACGGAGTACTAGTAATCGTACAGACAGGATATGTTTTTGGGGCCGGTTTTGGCTGGCACTCGTAACACTCTGTTTTGCCCTTGACATGAACTGTGACCTGCGCCGACCAAGAACACATTCAAAATTAGCCAATAGAGATGAACGAGCAAAATGATAGCTGGATATCCATACTTAAAATTAGCCAGTATTATTCAGGTCATAGACTAGGGAGTAGGGACGAGCGCAAACAAGCCTTATGAGTACCCATACTTACGACTCTAAACTTTTTTTAATATTTAACTATAAACATTGGTATTCGAGACACGTATCCACCTCAACTAGTCTCACAATAAACGTCTTACAAGACGGTTCTTAATTCTTGACATAGTTTCAACATTTCAATCACCTAGTGCTCACTTTCCAATGATTGTACCAACTCATATTCGTTTCTTTAAACATTAATTATAATGAATTTGGATGAGCGTTCGTACTTTATATCATTATAGTTCAAGGACTAGCAAGGCAGATCCACAAGAGATACATATTCCACTCTTTTCAGTTTTCACCGCTTTAAACATTGTCGTGCCAATGTTTCCAGGGGAAGACTTAAAGTAAAGCAAATGCACAAGGATCTGATACGCTTTACGAGCATAATATTCACAATATAAAGTTTCTTGAAAAAAAAATTGAAAAAACAGAACACCTGTCCGAGGAATCCAGTGGTCCCACTTTCGACTAAGGGAATCTCAGCTGCCAAGCATAGACGATTCACATGTCGCCTCGCATCTAAGTTGTCAAGTCCATTCAAAACAACACTAAATTGCTTAAAGAAATCTACATTAAACTCTTGATTCTTGACATTTGCATGATACGAGGTTATGCTAACATGAGGTCTAAATCTTAAGACAGCATCTCGAGCGACCTAACATAAAAAAATTGAACATATGTAAGACATTCAGAAACAGAAACTGAATTGCCACCATGAGACGAAAAATGAAATTTCCTTACCTTAGCCTTTGATTGCCCTACGTGAGATTTTCGGAATAAAAATTGTCGATTTAAGTTGCTGACTTCTATGGTGTCCATGTCAATCTGAAAATGAGTATTAAGTAGTGCACATGAGTGCATAGCAAAAAACAAAAACACACTCAAACCCACAGTTGATCAACCACTGTAGACCATATTCAATATCACTATTGAACCTCTCAAAGTGAGCTTAAAAAATTTAAATGCACACTAGAAAACATTTAATATATATCAAGCCTTTAAATTTAAAGAAAATTGCATAGACAATCATTAGAGGTACCAACAAAGCTTCACTTGCACGATATAAAATACCGAAATAACATTTATTAAGCATAGAAAACCCGTCATTATTAGAATACAAATATCAAGTAGTTACATATAAACCTGAATGCATCAACCATCAAGAGACGAACATCTCAAGAATCTCCAAGAATGAAGATTACTATATATGAAAAGAGGAGAAAATTTGTGGGATCTCATATCAAATTGGAGAGGGGAACGAAACATTTCTTATAAGGGTGTGGAAACCTCTCCCTAGCAGACGCATCTTAGAAACCTTGAGGTAAAACTCGAAAGTAAAAGCCTAAAGAGGATAATATCTGCTATCAGTGGGTCTAGGCTGTTACAAATGGTATCAAAGCCAAGCACTAGGTGGTGTGTCAACGAGGACGTTGGGACTCCACGAGAGGTGAATTGTGAGATCCCACATCGATTGGAGAGGAAAACGAAACATTTCTTATAAGAGTATGAAAACCTCTCCCTAACATAACTGTTTGAAAACCTTGAGGGGAAGTCCAGAAGCGAAATTCCAACGAGAACAATATCTATTAGTGGTGGGTTTGAGTTGTTACAAAATCAGTTGCAACTTAGTTCTCCAAGTGCAGTAGCTCTCAACCGTTGGATTAAAAAACTTAACTACGCGTTGAAGTGCCATAACAACAAAAACGTAATGCTTCTAGGAGTGGAAGAATTTCTTCTTTCTACCCCCCATATCTTTTGGAGGAGGGGGAAAATGAAATATTCTATACCAACCTGAAATTACTAATTTACAAAACAGTAATGGTTGAGCATCCCTGCGGGGGACAAGCAAAACAAAAGACAAGGATGGCGAAAACGAATAACAAAGTTCATTTCATCCATAAACATCACTCAGCCAAAAGAGACGTGCAATCACATTAACCCATTTAAGCCCCAACCCACCAAAGTTCTTCAAATTTCTCAGCAAAAACGAACCAAAATCATGAGTAAAACAAAACCCAAGAACAGCGATCCACAAACAATGAATTCCAACAACAAAAAAAGGAGGAAGAAGAAACCAAATTACAATATGAATGTCCTGAAACCCCGAGAGAGCAAGAGTCTTCAAAAGCTCGCATCCGATTCCTCCCGCGCCAACCATGAGCACTTTGGCGCCCTACAAAAACAAAAACCCAGTTGAGAAATGGGAAGAAAACAGTGGAATTAAGCGGAAAAAAGAGATTCAAAAGAGAAATGGTTGAAGGGTAAGACCTTAATGGTGGATAAGTGCTGCTGGGAAGCCATTGGAGGGGGGAATTGAGAGTCCAATGGAAAATTGGGTTAGAGAAGACGCAAAGAAGTGAGAAATAACATAAATTACATAAGGGTTTTGAGGGGTTGGGGAAGAATCGAAGGCGGAAGCAGTGGAAAACTGTAAAGAGTCGCCCAAGTGGTGAGCCCAAATGGGGGATTCTCGCAGAGAGGGGCGGCTGAAGGAAGCGCCAAATACTAAACGGAAACGATATATAAAAAGAAGTCAGCATTGAACTCTCGATCTCTGAAGCTTTCGCTAATTTTTTTTTTTTTTTTTTTTTTTTTCTCAATCGATGGTGTTTGGATTTTGGATTCGAAGTTTGGTCGAGCTCAGCAAATTTCAACCGACTGCTTGTCGGTTTCTTCCTCTTTTTCATTATTTATTTTCTAAATTTAATTTGTAAACTTGTTGGGAAAAATATATATATATATATAACTTTTTTTTCTGTTAAAATTACAAATTTGGTAAATGAGAAAGTTAACTTGTTTATCTTGTAATTTTCTTAAAATTATAAAGACAAAATTTATAATTTAACTTAGATTTTTTTTTACCCTAGTATTCACGAAATCTTCTCGTCTTTGACTACACTTATACTCCATGCGCAAGGAGTATTGGCCGTCGTGGCACAAACTAAAGTCAAAAGACTTTTAGCTAGCTCATGCTCACCGATAGTAGATATTATTCTCTTTTAACTTCCCATCAAGGTTTTAAAATGAGTCTGTTAGGGAGACTTCAAGGTTTTAAAATGAGCCCGTCAGAAAGAGTTTTTTCACCCCTTGAGAGTCTCAAGCCCACTGCTAGCAAATATCGTCATCTCTCGGCTTCCCCTTAGAATTTTAAAACGAGTTCGTTAGGGGGAGGTTCCACCCCCTTCGCGTCCTCGTCAACACACTGTCTGATATTTAGGTCTGATACCATTTGTAACCGTTAAGTCCAACACTAGCATATATTTATCCTCTTTGTCATTTCTCTTTTGGATTTTCCCTTAATGTTTTAAGGTGTATCTACTAGGGAGATTTTCACACTCTTATAAGAAATATTTCATTCCCCTCATCAATTCGACATGCCTCTTTATAAATTCGTTGAGTAAGAAGATTAATATTTCACATAAATTTACGATATAAAATTTATTTATTCTTATATAGGGTAAATAGATGAATAATTTCCTAAAGCTAGGACTCGAACAATACGATCTCACCATTTCACTAACCCTAAAAGCGTCCGTTAAATTATAAACAAATTATTTATTAGAGAATTAATGATACTTAAGGTATAAGATATAATTACACGGGTAAAATAAGCTTGACCCATTTGTAATTACGAACCGCTCCTAAATGATTGACTTGTCTAATTATATTTATGGACAAAACTTGTTCTACCGTGAATAAGAATACAACTTTAGATCATTAAAACGTTCACATAAATATTTTATATATTAAATATAGATGAGAAAAAAAAATTGAAATACTAAAAAAGAATTAAAATAAAAATGAGATTTGAGTGGAATATATATTTAAACATTTTATGATATCCAAATATAATAAAATATATATTATTATACATTAGATATTAAAATATATTATATCATATTTAAAATATATTATAAATACGACAGGACATAATCTAACTGATATATTATATTAAGAAAACATTTATACCCAATGTTGAAAATTCAAAATTTGCAATTATTTAACCAAAGAAAAAAAAAATTAAATGTTAATCTCTGCTGGCGTGTCGTCTGAGTCAGAAAGCTGACGTAATAAGGACTGACTCGGCAAGCCACGTGTACTTGATCCGTCGCAATCTTCTTGAATTTTGATTGGTTCACAATATCACATTCTCCCTCGTCAATCACCGTGGAAACGCCGCCGTTTTGCTACAGTCGGAAACGCCCTCAGTCCGAGCAGCAGAGCGGAGCAGACCCTTCGTTCTCCCATTTCCTTCATCTCACGCATGCTTTGATTCTCTGTCTCTGTCTCCATTGTCAAGTTCAACGAGAAAGCTCCTCATCGAGTTGAATTAAAATGTGAGTTGATTCCCTTTCGATCGGACCCTAAATCGTTGAAATCGGGGTTCTCTAACTCTGTTCTCACTTTCTTCTTCTGCTCGGATTGATCAAATTTGTTAGCCTCCGTTTTCCTCGAGGTCAGTTGTTGTTGTATGCACTTACTCGGCGGATTCTGTTCGGTTGTTTTATATTTCTTTCTGTTATGTAATCTTTGCTTCTGTGTGTTTGTGGAAATGCTCAGTGTTTGCTATACTTGAACGTACCATGGATGCGACCATCGACTTCTCCCATAATATCTCCGCCACTCCAAATGGTACCCTTTCCTCTTCCACAAATGGGGGTTTCTTTTTTTGGTTTCCCTCGTGGGTTGCGTGAATCCGGACTGTTTTTTCACGATGCTGATTCTTTTAGTGTTCTGGTTATTTCTAATCACTTGGTTATGTCTAGCGCAATGTTGCATGTTCTTTATGTCGATTTTTATTGCAGGGGTTGTGCTGTTCTTGTGTGAATATGACTTGTTTGGCAATGGTCTCGGTGGAAATTTTTTGTTGATGAACCCAGGACGTTAGAGAAGGGATATATGTGCGTGAAGTGTGAAGAATTGTTGAGTATGATCTGATATTGCTGTATCAGAATGTACGGTAAGGTTCTTCGAACAAACAAAATAATTGGGCATACTTTGTTGGTTTCAAGAGATTGAAGCACCTTTGTTTTGTAATTTATTTCATTCTTGGTTTTACAATCATGTGGAAGATCATGTTAGGCATTTGTTGTTTAAACTAGAATAATCTGTGGAAAAATAGTCATTGTTTTGTTGATGTAATGAATACCGGATATATTGTTTAGGAACTTTTGCTTTATATACTTCACACTTCAAGTTATAGCTTTATTTGATACTGATCTTATTTTCTTTCAATATAGCCTTTTTCGTCTAATATTTTCCTTTTCCTTTCTCCTGGTGCAATATTGTTGAATTTAGTTCTCTATTGTTTTTTTTTTTTAATGAGAAACACTTGAATTCAGTTTTTCTTTGCTAAGCCTGAATATGTGCCCATTGAAGGATGTTTGTTCTTATTCTGTTAAGTTCTTTGAATTGCTACTGTTAGATACCGATAATGTGCGATCCATTGTGGTCAGGACTGTATTACGAGAGACGTAAGAGACTAAAATTATCTACTGATGGAAAAGATTTCCCTGGCACCACCACCATTTCTGCCCAAAAATGTGACACACCGAGACAAAACAAAATGAAGAACTCGGCGAAAGTAATTGATTACTCTGATCCGTTTGCCATTAATAATTTGATCGATAGCTTGGATTGTGGTCAGTTTGGAAGTGTCACTAAAGAGATTGAAGTCCTTGTTTCGTCTAAGATGCAAATTTTAAGTCCTTACATTGCCAAGTATCCTACGCTGTCGAGTATGTTATTTGGTCTGGGGAGAAGTAAAGAGTGTACAGAGGCAATGGATCATCAAGCTTCCCAATTGGTTCATAATAATCTCATTGATTTGGAGGATGATTCTGCCATTGACGTTCGTGACAATGATGTTGAGAAATCACAATTGCCTATTGTAATAATTGATTCTGATGAGGAAGAAAGCTATGTTCCGAGGCGTATACATCCTTTTCAAGAGGTTGTTCTGCCTGGACCACCTGGACAAAGTCTCTTCAAGGACAAAGTGGTAGTGGTAAGCTTTCCAGACATCTATGTAACTGTAAATTTAAACATATATATGAAATTGAATATTGTGACACATCCACTGTTAAAAATAAATATAACCAACATATAACGGCCCAAGCCCACTGCTAGTAGATATTGTCCTCTTCGGGCTTTTCCTTTCGAGCTTCCCCTCAAGGTTTTTAAAACGTGTCTGCTAGAGAGGTTTTCACACCCTTATAAAGAATGCTTCGTCCTCCTCCCCAATCGATGTGGGATCTCACACAACATCTATCTAGTAGCTTCAATTTTTTTCTTTTTTAATAGAACAAGAATATTTAATTTGAAAAAAATTGATACAACCAAATTGTTAAGAGGACTATGCATTCTTAAGAACTTATGAAATGATAGGCAATTACGAGGATGAACTCCAACTACAATGCAGATTAGCAAAAGATGAAATCAGTTGGCTACCTCTCTACTCCAAAAAGTTTGGAGAATAGGCATTGAGGACATCATACCTAATTCCATATTGTTGTTGTTTGTTTGTGTTTTCCTTTTTCTCTCTTTCTTTTGGCAGAGCATGAAACAATTCCTAATCCATATTGTTGAAATTCTTCCAGAAGAAAATGCCAATTTTGTGTGGATCAGAAATGAAAGAGGCAATTGAGAGAACTTCAATCTGATAAGTAAATTTTTTTATGAAATAAAATCTTAAAGGATGAATACCAATCCGAACATCTTCCACAAGAAATTTCACCTCATAACCAATGAAAAATTTAGTTAATTCAGGCTTTTGGTACGTGTTCTAGAACTAATTCTGAATGTGGAATGAAAACTGATAGCATGATGGAAATTTCTACAACATTTTATAATCTCAATATCGTTCATTGATTACTCCTATTGATCAGTGTCTAAAAGCAGTGCCTTATGAAATTATATTATTGAAGTTTAGAGTTGAAGATAATTTATGTATGTTCTAAGGATGGATTTCTCTTGTTAGGGACGCCGGGCTTCAAATGGGGAGGAAGCAACTCCTATTGGTGAAAGTGAAACTATAAGTAAGAAAGACAGAGGTGTTTACGTCGGTATAGAAGAGGATGAGGACAGCGAACAGGCTAACAGTGAAGAAGATGGTCTTGAAGATATTTGGAACGATATGAAAATGGCATTGGAATGTTCCAAGGTATTGTTGTTATATATATAGGTCTCTGTGCCTGCAGTTTCCTTCAGTTCTGGTTTTTAGTCTGCAATGTATTAATTCCTAATTATAAACCCTTAGTTTCTAATGGAATGAGTGCAGCTTATTTGGGTTAATGTGCTAGTCTGTATATTGAATATTGCTGTAGCTTATCAAATATTGGTGATCTTTTTTTTACTTGTTTAAAGAAAGATCCTAGTTTTGTGCATGTTGTGTTAAAGTAGAATTTTACTCATTTATTGTCATTGCCCTTTTTAACAACTTAACTTGTTTTTGTAAAACTTATAATTCTTGCAATTCTAACTTCTTCTAGGACTTGGATGTCGCTATAGATTCATCATCTAATCAACAAACTACAGATGATACGGACTGTGATCATTCTTTTCTCTTGAAGGAGGATCTTGGTCATGTTTGTCGCATTTGTGGGGTTATTGGCAGAGGAATTGAGACCATTTTTGAGTTTCAGTACAACAAGGTTTGTGTCTCTGTTGCCGACTTATGTAGCTTATTGCATATTAGTGTGCTTACATGTAAAGTTAAACAGTTGAATGGTTTTGGCTCGCTCCTCATGTACTTGAGATAGGATTGTAATTCAAGGATCTCTGTTGAGGGTGATATTTTTATTAAAATTAGCAGGTTTGCAACATGGCATCTCAATTGTGTGAAAACCAAGTTTCCTTGCCTTTGTTATATGAACTTATACGTGCCAAAAGCGGGGCGGAATAATTTACATTGTGGTCCATAAGCTCGTGGGTAGCAGTTTTGTTGTCGCCCTCTGAATGTAGCATTGGTATATGTTGATTTTGAGTCTCAAATGTAACATCGAGGATGCGATAGATATATAATTGAATGAAGCTTTTATCGAGTTTATACTCGGATAATAAGCGCGAACAATTCGTGCGTTGGAAAAAGAAGTCACAACTACAATTTCCACACTACGAACAAAAGCTAGACCTGGATTTTCTTCGTTTTTTTTTTTGCTGTAATATTAAATTTTAAACTTGTCTGATTCCTTAAGAGCTTATTTGAATTGAATAGTAGATTGTTTTGTTAGTTTTTCACTAATTATAGGATCCTTATTAAATGTCACTGTCATGTCAAGTGATAGTAGGTTGTTTGTGAATTTGGATCGACATTACTAGCTATGTCATGTCGAGTGATATAATTTTGAAAAATCCTGAATAGTTTCTGATCTACATTTGTTATCAGCTCTATCATCTTCTGTGAACTTAATCTTGCAATGATTCATATTTCTTTTCCAGGGTAAGAAGAGCACAAGAACATACATGTCTGAATCTCGCAACAAAGATTTAGGTGACCTTGAAGTTAAAATTTCAGAAGATGATTTGACTGTAACTGAAATTTCTGCACACCCTAGGCATATGAAGCAAATGAAGCCTCATCAAATGGAAGGTTTCAATTTCCTTATAAGCAACTTGGTAACTGACAATCCTGGAGGCTGCATTTTGGCTCACGCTCCTGGATCTGGAAAAACCTTTATGATAATCAGTTTTATGCAAAGTTTTTTAGCCAAGTATCCACAGGCCAGACCATTGGTTGTGCTTCCCAAAGGAATCTTGGCTACATGGAAAAAAGAGTTTCAGATTTGGCAAGTGGAAGATATTCCACTCTATGATTTCTATTCTGTTAAAGCTGATAATAGGGCTCAACAGCTGACAGTACTGAATCAGTGGGTCGAGCACAAGAGTATTCTGTTCTTAGGATACAAACAATTTTCCACAATCGTCTGTGAGGTTGAAACCAATGCATCATCAACTGCATGTCAAAATATATTGCTCAAGGTTCCTACCATTCTTATTCTAGATGAGGGGCATACTCCAAGAAATGAGAACACTGATATTTTGCAAGCTCTTGCCAAAGTCAGAACTCCACGAAAAGTGGTTCTTTCTGGAACCCTTTATCAGAACCATGTTAAAGAGGTATTCAATATAGTGAATCTTGTTCGACCGAAGTTCATGAGATCCGAAACTTCTCGACCTATCATCAAGCGCATCATGTCAAGAGTGGATATACCTGGTGTGAGGAAGCAGTTCAAAACAGGTGTTGATTCTGCTTTTTATGATTTGGTGGAACATACACTTCAAAAGGATAAAGATTTCAGGAGGAAAGTGAGTGTCATCCATGATTTACGTGAAATGACCAGTAAGATTTTGCATTACTATAAAGGGGATTTTCTCGATGAGCTCCCTGGATTGGTCGACTTTACCGTGGTGTTGAATCTCACTTCTAAACAGAAGCACGAAGGAGAAAAAGTTAAAAAGTTCAATAGGAAGTTCAAAATAAGCTCTGCCGGCAGTGCTGTTTATTTACACCCAAAGTTGAATGTTTTCTCTGTGAATGCTGTTGTAACGGATGACAAAATAGATGAGGTCATTGATAAGCTGGACGTTAAAGATGGAGTGAAGGCAAAATTCTTTCTTAACATGCTGAATTTGTGTGCCACTACCGGGGAGAAGCTGCTGGTTTTCAGCCAATACCTGCTCCCTTTGAAATTCATGGAGAGATTGGTTGTGCAGAAGAAAGGTTGGAGTCCAGGAAAAGAAACCTTCATGATATCTGGTGAAACAACTTCTGAGCATCGGGAATGGTCGATGGAACGCTTCAACAACTCGCCCGATGCTCGAGTCTTCTTTGGTTCCATTAAGGCCTGTGGGGAAGGCATATCTCTAGTAGGGGCATCGCGTATCATTATTTTGGATGTTCATCTGAATCCATCAGTGACCCGCCAAGCAATTGGTCGTGCTTTCCGTCCTGGCCAAACTAAGAAAGTCTTTGCTTATAGATTGGTGGCTGCTGACTCTCCTGAAGAGGGGGATCATAGCGCTTGCTTCAAGAAGGAACTGATTGCTAAGATGTGGTTCGAGTGGAACGAGTATTGTGGCTATCATGACTTTGAAGTGACGACTGTTGACGTGAAAGATTGTGGCGATAATTTTCTAGAAACCCCACTTCTAAATCAAGATGTCAGAGTTCTGTACAGAAGGTCAGTATGCTTGATTTTCTCAGCTGAGCTACTTTCAATTCTAGAATTTCCTGACATTGCGTTCTTTACTCTTTTCAGGTAGACCCTGCATAATAATTGTCTGATCAAAGCCCTTCATAAGACCATTTTGATCCTTTTTCCTGTTTTTGTAAAGAGCATGGGCAAATAGCCATGGTGGTGTTAGTTGGCTTTCTTTATTGACTTGTATAGCATGACCACCGCCGTGCCTGAATATTGTTCACGGCAAATGGAGTTTGGAACCTCAACTAACTCCTCCTATAGATCCCACTGGTCTATAGGTTTTTTGGTAACAAAATCTTGGTACTGTTA
Source organism: Cucurbita maxima (assembly GCF_002738345.1). Classification (NCBI taxonomy): domain Eukaryota; kingdom Viridiplantae; phylum Streptophyta; class Magnoliopsida; order Cucurbitales; family Cucurbitaceae; genus Cucurbita; species Cucurbita maxima. Next base: position 3,272,878 of record NW_019272043.1, read on the forward strand.
ATTCCAGTTACGGTTTGCCTTCTATGCTACCTATCTTTATAAGTTTGAATCAAGGAGCTACAGATTACACTTGGGGAGCTAAGAATGAAAGCACTTTTGAACTGAATGCGGGACTTCCAAATTGAAGGACTCAAAGGTAAAGCTCTATACCCATTATAATCTGTAGAATATTAGCTGAAGTTGTCTACTTACGTTGATTGCTTCCTTAGTTATTCGAGTAATGGATGCATGTTAAAACTGAAAAACCGGATTGAACCAACTGAATTGAGTCGGTTTGAAGCATATACATCTGAGTCAGTTTATCGAGATTCAAATCTTGGTCGAAAATATAATATTTTTATTGATTGAGCTATGCTCAAAGTGACTAATGTTTCTTAATAAGACTAGTACACTTATAAAAACACTTAAAAGATTACAATAAAATAGACAAAAAGCATAAAAATTGGAGATTTAAAAAGATATGTAATAGAAGGTTTAAATTCAAAATCACTTCACATTTATTCAAATGATGATATTTCCTGTGGAAATCAAAGTTTGGCAGTGACTGAATCATATGCAGACAGACGAAATATGGCTAACCTTCCAATCAACTACACATGATATATATAACAAATATGTTTTTTGCTGCTTTCCATATATCATATATGGAGGACACAAATCATTCTTTTTATCTGCAAGCAAGGAAATGCTACAAGGAACAGCCTATGTTCTATTGCAGAAAAATCTATGTTCCTTTGCTCCTTCATTGGGTACATATATATCATCAAGTATATGATGCAGACCAGCAATCTTGTACAGTTGCACTTTTACACAACAAAATCATGGTAAAGATGAGAAGGGCCGAACCTCGGTTGTGGGTTACCAGCGTTTACACATTCAAAATGGCCTGTGTCCCCAAGAGAAGACGCTGCAGCATTGTACATTTCGTCTCCTCTCATGGCTGCAAAACCATGTTGTGTCCCAGTGGGCATAGGTATGCCACCACCCTCACAATGCTGCAAGCCCAGTGTAAGCGATACCCCGCTAACTGCCCCGAACCTTCCCAGTTCAGACATGTGATAGGCAGCAGCGGCAGCCATAAACCTGTCACTTCCTGCCTGAGACTGGACAATTGCATCAGGAAAGAAATTAGAGTTATTTACATTAGGCCTTAGCTCCTCCCTCGACTTTACCAGCTCGTTTTGGGCTTCGATGTGAGCACCATTTTGGAAACTAGCTAGTCTGGTGGAACCTGAATTTCCAAGATTAGAGGCTTGATCGGATTTTAAGTCGATAATGTCTCCAGTGCTACATCTTTCGGTGGCTGTTGAACTTGTACTTTGTTGCAGATCCTCCTCCTTATTATCCTCAAAGGTCCTGTTATCTCCTTTTGTTCCCTTGCCAACATTTTCAGATGATGATATAGAGTCCATTTCTGCACTGCCTGCCTCTTCCTTGTACATTTCCTCTACCATAGGTTTCCAAAGACGCACGCGTGCATTGATAAACCAATTAGAGACCTGCACAAGCCCATCGACGACATCAAATTTAATATCGGTACACATGACAGTACAACAAAACTCGAGGTAAATATAGACAATGTGGAGAAATAAAATGTGAAGATGATTTTGGAGCTAAATCGTCAGCCTCCACGACATGTACCTACTTCCAGCTGACACATCTTTTCAGACATACAAGGTTTGGTCTTCTCCAACATATCAAACAAATTGATTCAAAATATTATCCAAAATCTTTCTAGTGCCATGTTTCTACTTCCCCAGTTATGGAGTTTTTACCTGACTTCTAGTCAATCCTGTTTGCCTTGCCAACATGATCTTATCAGAGTCCTTTGGATACCTGGAAATGTAGTACTAGGTTTAATTTTGGTTCAACAGAGAGAACATAAAACGAAATACTAATGTTCGAGACTTACGGATGAAGGAAATGCTCGAACAGCCAAGCACGAAGAATCGAAACAGAGTTCTCAGGCAACCCTCTTTGAGGCCTCCATGCATGCTGCTGTATCATACCAAGCTGCTGAAGAGCCCTTTGTTGCCTTAACTGCTGGTCGACGTACCGGAGTCGGGTGATTCCAACCCCTTTGTCATTTCCAGAATTCTCATGCTCTCCCAGGCTTTTACGGGTAGCTCGAACTTGACCAGCTATTGCATCCCGCAAGCACCGAAAATGACGAGATATAGTCTGGAGTGCAAGTGCAGTATATGGCTTAGACGCCCCACATCCTGCTATAACATCAAATGATGATACCACAATCTGCATTTGGTGGTAATATTGATTGTACCTTCTATCAACCTACAAAACAAGATCACCAGTTCACCTTGAGCTCGTACTTCGGAATAAGTCGGTGTCACAAACTATTACAACGGAAAACTGAATCGAATGTGTTCATCTAATCTAGAGAATATAAGAGAGTATATTACCTCATCCAACATGTATAAAAGCTTTGTCAACTTGTTCTGCAAATCTTGCTTTTCAGCATGAGAGAGCTCACAAGTTGAATTGCTTCCAGTTTCTTGAGGGATCGAAGACGCTCCGCTTGCAGTGACCATCGAACCGTCGTTTTTGGTTCCTGCATCACCATTCTTTCCACTTCTAGTTTCATGCTCATGTGAGCTCTGGTTTCTCTCATTATTAGGTCGCTTCAAAGCTTTCCTGACATTAACAGCTTCATCAAGGAGTTGTTGTGCTGCCTTAAGGTACTTCGAGTTCGGCATCGTTCTCGCAATTGTAGACATCATACTGTATTGAGATAATCCCCCCTTTGTCAACTGCTCATCTCTAGAACTGCCATTTCTGCAGCCATCGTCGCTTGAACTAGTTGGATTCGGACTCAAGAACGAAGCTAAACCCATATCCGAATTCCTATAAGGAATTGAAGGCATTTGAATTCCAGATGGAATTTGTGTACTAAGAGTAAGGGATAACCCCTGACCCTGCAAATTCTGCCCACCATGAAGAACATTGGTCGGGCCACGCATCGAGCTCGCACCAACCATTTCACTCCTTCCCTCTCCTCTCCATGTATTGAAATCATGCTCAGCAATCTCCGAACCACCGAGATTCGACAAAAACTCCTGCTGTTGTTGGCTCGTTCCCGCTGCTCCAACCGACGTTATCTGACCACAACCATTGTCTCCCTGTGAAGGACATGAATCCATGTACATCCCAGAATTATGCATCATCATATTCCGGGGAAGAATCGACGAGTCTTCATACGAACCGATCAAAGCTCCTCTCGAGTAGAGGATAGGAGTAGCATCCCTTCCATTACTCGAACTAGAATAGTAAGTAGCCATAGATTTTCCCTCTCAATTCAGAACTTAGTGGTGAAACCAAGTAGTGTAGTCACCTAACACAATTTTCAGCCATCAATGAATCAAAGCTCACTTGAATACCAACAAACAACAAAAAACAAAACTCAACCAATCGAAAATTTCTAGGGTTCTTAATTCCACAGTTCTTCACAAAAAATTTCTCGAAGCCCACAAGAACAATCATAAGAAAAAAACGAAAACAAACAAAGAAACAACATAGAGCTACTCATAACCTGCATGCAGAACTGATTACTCAAGCAGAGTGTAGTAAGCATATTGAGAGAGACTAAGAATAGAATATTTTAAGTTCATAGATGAATAAAGAAAGAAAAGTATAGATTAAGATAATATAAATACCCAGAAATCCGCGACGGTTGCCGCCGTGGAAGGGAACAAAAAAGCTCGAAAACAGCACCCGATCGGCGGAGCATAAAATCTGAATCCCAAGTAAATCCCAAATACCAACAAAACACCAAATCTTACTTTTCATGGAAGAATTCCAAACACCAGAAAGAACACAAGAACATCAATGGACTTAAAGAAAGAACAGGGGCGGAAAATCCAGAACAATCAACAGAAGAAAAGCGAGACAGAGAGAGAGAAGTGTATGGACTTCGATTTTGAAGACGATCTAAAAATTTAAAACCATACGATTCTTATCTATAATTTGCATCATTTCCCACGTGAGAGTAACACCGATTTTTTTCTTGATTTCTCTCTCTAAATGATGACTTTAATTCCCTTTTCTCCATCCCCCAAAAAAGACGCCTCTCTTTTTGTGGCTGTGGATTGCTTTTATTTGCTCCTCTGCTTGAACAAATTCAAATCCCCGCTGTTTCTTCTTCGTCTTCCGCGTCTTCTTCCTGGCCGATAACGCCGCGTTTGGTTAAGAAGCTTAATCCCTAACTACCAGTTGGTGGACGGACCTATGGCTTCTTCTTCTTCTACTTCTTCTTCTTAAACCCCAAAAAACCCTTTCTCTCTCTAGCCTTCCCTTTCTTTCTCTCTCATCCCATGAGCATGGAGGCTCTGGTTTTTTACTGCTCCATACATTATTTATTTATTCATTTTATTTTTTATTTTGTTTTTTTAAGAGGGAAAAATTTTAATTGGTTCCAAGCAATCGTTGGTTTGGTGCTCGTATCACTCTATTTGTCATTTTGTTCCAACTATTCTGCTTTTGCATTTGTGGTCCTACTTTTTAATGTATTTATATTTCTACCCCTCAAATATTTCCCTTTTTTTCTTTTTCTTTTTTTACAATTAAGAAAAAAAAATCTTGTGGGTGGGTTTTTCTAAAATATCTCTTTCATTTATTGTCTTATTAAATTAAGTGCGAATATAATATTTCTAAACGTTCAAAATGAGAAACAAAACCTAAGTGAGATTAAAAGTCTGATATGTTCACAAACAGTTTAAATGCGATAGATACTAATCATCATTTTAGTAAATTATTGTCTTATAAACGGTTGATCAGATGTGAGCTCATTCTCATAAAGATTCCTCATGTATTAGTAGCTGTTTCAGCTATTGTTTCCCTCCCAAAAACGTGTTCTTACCCGTTATTCATCTGTCTATCACTCACCCCCCTTTCAACTTGTATGTGCTAAGCATATTGGTAATTGATTTTTATAATGGTAAATATAATTAGAGAATTTATTCCTTATTTGAGTGTTATTGAATTAATGATAGTAGTTGGTTTACATTAATTGTGTGTAATAATAGTAATTGTTTCTCTTTGTTATATTAATTAACGAGATGAAATCAATTAATTAAGTACTATGTTAATTATTATGCTATCATTTATATTGATAATTTATTATTTATTTTATTTTATGGTTCTATTTATATACGAACACTCGAGTAACTACGGGCATTTATATGACTTAATAATCCGAATGAACTCGAGTTACTAAACCCAAATTATAAAGGTTCGACTAATATTTGGGTTGGGTTAAATTTTTTTTGGTCGAGTCAACCGCGCACAATTCAACTCTACGCATTTTTTAAAATATAAAAATAATAAAATTTGCAAGAATATAACCCAAACATCTCACATGTAATTACACTTTTACATAAAGTCATAAAATAATTCTTTATTAAATAAAATTTATTTAAATTTTACTATAATTCGACCTAATTTTTTTTTTTCACTAATTTTGTAAAAAATTGCTAAATTTAACATAAATTAGTTCACCTTTGTTTCATTATAAATTTGTGAAATATTTGTTATTATCTTTATTTTAAATATTTTGTTGTTATTATCTCGATTTTAGTTTGATCTTAATTTGAAGGCTAAAAATATATTTATACGATTATATAACATATAAATGTGTACTAACCCAATCACATAAATTTGATTTTTTTTTATCTTATTAATTTAGAGTTTAATTCGATATTTGATGTTCCTGTATCTATTATAACATGATCACGTTACTTACTTGTCTTGAATTATTTCTAGGAGGGAATATTTTTCCAAAGATCAACCCAAATTTTTTTCAACATGTTTTGTGTTTGTACTCACATGGTTCATAGGAAAATTCTCAGAATGTCAGTAAACATAGGATTGCTCCGAGCCAAACACGAGCCCTCTTCTTAACCATAATTCTCACGTGAATGTGGTTTCGTTTCATTCATATACCTCTATTTTACTGGAACATAAAAATGTTATAATTTTTATAATATAAGATCGTTTCGTGTATTTTTCAATATATAAAAAAAATAATTATATTACCTACCTTAGGTTATAATGAAAAATGTATATTATTTTCCTTTCTTCTTTTGGGTAGTGGAACAAAGCTGCATGGCAACAAAGAATTGCATCCTATGCCAAAATGGACCCACCTTTAAATATTATTCTATAAATTAATTTTTTAAAAACAAAAAAATTAAATATTTGAATAAAAAAAAATATTGGTTTCAAATTAAATTAAAATTTATTAAACGAAGTTGGAGTAAATAAATTATTATTTTATAAGATAATACTCATAAAATATAGTTATTTGATAATATAATTTACAAGATTCACCCATCATCATTTGATTAACTTTAATTAAATAATTGAAATGTTAATTATTGATTAGGATGAATAATTAAGAAAAGCAAAAGGCAAAACTTTGATTAATTAAGAAAAGAGAGTGGTTAGTTAATGAAATCACCATTTTAATTTTAAACAAACATTTGGTGGATTAGGCCATTTTGCCCAACACAACATTATCCTTTGATTTTGTTCTAAGACAAATCCACGTCATGATTGTTTCATTAAACTAACCAAAAAAACAACTTTGATGGCTTAATTAGCAACTAATTCAATGATGTATCACTCCGCCTAAGATTTGAGTCGGGATTCAAAATCTATATAGCTAACAACTCTAACATATCTCGATACATAGTCTGTCATGCATTGAGTTCTTCCTTTTTGTCTATTTTTGTGAGATCCCACATGGTTCGGAGAGGGGAACAAATATTTATTTTCCTTAGCATATGCGTTTTAAAACGGTGAGGCTGATTGTACTACGTAACGAGTCAAAGTGAACAATATTTACTAGCAATTGGTTGGGCCTGTTACAAATGGTATTAGAGCCAGACACCAAGCGATGTACTAGTGAGAACGTTGGGCTCCTAAAGGTGTGGATCGTGAGATTTCACATTTGTTGGAGATGGGAACGAAACATTTCTTATAAGGGTGTGAAAACTTCTTAGAAAGTCATACATTACGGGTCAAAGTAGACAATATATATTAGTGGTGGCTTTGAGTTGTTATGGTTTTCAATATGTTTTCATGTTGCTTAAACACACCCCTTCAATAACATGTATAGTCCACCGACCCAACCGACCCATTTTTCTTTCGATATCTAATTCTTTTTCTTATGTGCTAGTGGAGAAAAGGAAGTAGGAGACGAACTCTTCAAGCTACCCTAAAAACGAGTTGGATCTATCGAATGAGATCCGGGCGATGTGATTGAGAGGTATGAGTTGATTAGATATAGGGAAGTTGAGACAATTCGTCCCTAACGGACCTTTACTTAATTAAATTTGATTACTCGTGTACCAAACACTACTTAAAACGAGATGATCCAACGTTATGGTTCAAGAAACTTTCAGCTAAATTATTGCTGGTATGACATTTCTTCATTGGACAGATTGTCCTCAACTTGGTCTCTTTTTCTTCTTTTATCTCTTTTCAAAAAAGGAAAGAACGTGTCCGATCAATCTCGTAGTGTTTGTAGTTAGCAATTCGTTATCAACTCGAAAGAAGGCAACTTTTGCAAAAGAGGGTTTTACAATCTTTTTCTTCAAAGGAATGCAACTTTGTATGAAGAGCCTCTTTCAAATCTTTTTTTTGATAGTCCTTTCAAGGGAGGGGTCCCTTTTGCAATAAGGGATGGTGGGTTTGACTTGCATAGTTGCATTATAGCATTCTTTTTATAAACCTTTGAAGGGTCGGGTCGGGTCGAAAAAACCAATCCAATAGAGTTCTCTATTTTTGGGTTAGGCTGGATTGTCGGGTATTCTTTTAATTAATTTAAATTTCAAACATTACAAGTCACAACACATCACTAACGTTCGTTGCAAACGTTAAATATTCTTAATCTTATAAATATATATATATATATATATATATATATATATATATATTCCAATAAATTGGAGTAGAAATTAAAATAAAATCACAAAAAATACATAGGAAATTTGAAATAACTTCGAAGGGAAAAGGAAAACTGAGGGAACTGTAAATGCAAAATGTCAGAAACGTCCTAATTATCAGCCAATGAACACGCAAAGACAGTGGTAATAAAGAGGTAAATGGAAGGGCAAAAAGGGAATATGAAGAAAGCTGCTCGGGGCAGCGAACAGAGTAAGGGGCAGAGCACAGCCGCTGCCCGTGCAGCTGCCGTTCTCAGGTAGCAGAACAGAACCTTTGACAGACACAGTAACGTAACGTAGGGATTCGCGAAAAAGAAAACAAAAAATAATCCAAGCCTTAGATATGAAATAGAGGGCTGTGATTGGAGCGTGGAAGTCAGTTGCTAAGAAAGCGCGTGGAGGAAATAAGTTTGTACGTAATTATGAGTATTGTGGATTAAATTATATAAAAAAGAATAATAATTAAAAAATATTACTAAGATTCGCTTTTTTATTTTATTAGTCTGACAGGAAACAGCGAATCGTTCTGATCGGACACTTTGGGTTGATTTGTGTACTTTGATGATCCCTCCTTTCCTTTTATCATTCCCTCTCACTCCTTTTTTTTTAATCAATAAATAATACTAATAATATATATATATATATATATATATATATATATATTTCTCTAATTCTTCTTAAAAAATAATTAAAAATAATTGTAATTTGCTAAATTAATTAAAATAAAAAAAAAATATACGAACTTGTAAAAGGCAACATTTTTACACGGTAATGGTTTTGCTCTGGGCTTACCAAAACGTTTCAATTTAATGGAGATAGTATTTCATTCCATAAACTCTCTTTCATCGAGCCTCGACTCCTTTTTCTTTTGGAGTTTTAGTTATTGTTTTCTATGCTTTCGAGGCGGGAGGCTTGCCTCCTCTTTCTTTTGGAGTCTTTTGTTCGACATTTGAGGATTCTATTGATCAAGTTAGATGAACACTACTCTTCACAATGGTATGATATTGTTCACTTTGAACATAGGCTCTCATGTCTTTGCTCTAAGCTTCTGAAAAGGTCTCAATCCAATAGAGATAATATTCCTTGATTATAAACCCATGATCATTCTCTAAATACGGGGACTGGGACTTTCATCATCCAACATTTATAACACCTCTAAACTCTTAAATTTATTTTTATAAAATAACGTTACTAAAATAGGAACCTTTCAAAAGTTTCATTAATATTATTAATTTTTTTAAAACTTCAAAAACACTTAAAAAAAATTAATTAAAAAATACACCTACTTTTCGTACCACATTTTAAAAAGTAATATAAAAAAGTTTAGAGATAATCTATAAAATATCAATGAACATTTTTTTGTCCATATATTGACGATAAGAATTTTTTTGAATTTTTTTATAAAGATATAAAGTTTTATTGTTACTTTCAAAATTACATTAATATTTGTTAAACCTAATAAACTTTTAAAAGTATTTTTTAAATAAAGCATTAATAATTTTCATTCAAAATTAACTCGCACTCTTAAAAAATAATATTTGGTCATATGACTTTAGATAGTGAAGAATGAAGTTTTAATTAATTATAAATCCTAAAAAATAATTGGAGGTATTAATTTCAACATTTATTTAGGTTAAAAATTAATTATTCAGTTCAGTACAAAGGTAATTCAGAACAGTATTTTTTTTAATAGTAAAAAAGTAATTAAATCCGATCAGGATGAACTGTTCCCAATTTTACCTTTACAAGCATTTTTTTTCAAACAACTGTGCCGCGGGTCTCTTTCACAAAACTCAACAGCAAATCATTTCTCGCCACGTGAAAGCCCTTGGTCGTCTGTCACAGTAACCTATGTTATTAAATCATTACCTGACCCAATTTATTCATTTTTCATAATTGAAATTTAAGTTCCTAAAAAAGATGAAAAACATTAATAAATTAATAAAATAAATAGAAATATAGTTATTGCACCACGTGGACGGTTGTGATTAAGGACTGGGTATATTGCAATTTATTTTTTATTTTTTGGATTTATATATAAAGGAATAATTTCATTATATAGTGGGCCGCGGGGTCCACGAACCAATGGATTAGATATCATGGGGGCATCAAAAACCCACTCCCAATCTAAAAATAAAAAAATAAAAAATAATAATAAAAAAGCTGCTTTATAAATGACGTCAGCTATGGGCCCCACTATCACGACCGTGGGCCCCACCTTCCTTGTGTTCGTTTTTTTTCTTGCTTCATCTGACGGCGAACTGAACAGTTGAACTGCCACGTGGGAAATTTGATGGACAAGTTAAAATTTTAAATTAATAATTTTTTAGCGCGTGATGAAGATTTTTAAAATCCATATTTATGTATTTATTTTTAATTTATGTCAATTATCCAAATTAATCAATTTCCACAGCTAACTTAAATTAATCAATAAATAAAAAGAAAACGCTTTATCGAACGTGAAAAGGGAATATAAGTTGGTTAGAGAACCTGTTGGTCAAAGGAAATGAGAGATCCTAATGTCGAGACGGACTCGTATAGAGAGAGAGTGTCACGTACGGTTCTATTGAGAAGAATGTAATACCAAGTCAAGTCCTCGATCTCGAGCTTGTAGTTCCCATTTGTAAGGGAGAGGAGTGCTGAAACTTAGCTCAACGTGCACATATATCTCACTCGGGATTGAATGGGTGCTTGCCCAACACGACTCTTGGGTAGGTTCCAAATCCCATCCATAACCCTAAACGTAGGATATAATTAAATAATAATAATAATAAGAATAAAATATTTAACTAAACCTTTTATTTAAATATATAATGATATTTAACTTGATAATTAAAAGTATTTTGTTTAATTTTCAATGCATTTTTCAAAAATAGATATAAAATTAAAAAATATATTAATTCATTAATAAGCAGTGCTAGTATCTAGTTTACGAGGCCTATATGGGCTTCGAGATTCAAATTTGGGCTTGGGCCCAATTAGTAGGACTTCGAAAGTGACAAGCTTAGCATTTTAATAAATTAAAAATTGTAATTTTTTAATTATCATCTCTTTATAATATTTTATATAGACTCATTTCAATATTTACAATAAAAAAAAAACAAAATATTTAATTTATGCAAATAAAAATTAAAACAAAATCAATAACAAGCCGCTAGTATTTTAATGTATTTTGTTGATTTATAGGTATAACTTTATCAAATTTCACCTCTAAACATTAATTTAACACAAATTTTAATTTCATCAAATTTGTAACATAATAATTAGAATATATCTATTTAAACTATTAAAATTTTCTGCTCGTATAAATAATAAATGAGGAAGAAAGTGAAGAGAAAATTTTCTCTATTAGCTAAACATAATATTCCCGGTTTATATCCGGACCCATGAAAATCTCTATAACACATATTATTAAGGTGGGGCAGACCTCGTTATCATTTTTTTTTTCAAATCTTGACCAGTAACCTCAATAGTGGGGAGTGACACCCGGGATAGAATCTAATATCGCATAAAGAGTAACCTCACATGCAAACTCATATCATTAGGACATGACCCTATTAGAATCATGCCAGGTACGTTGAATGACCTTGCAGTCGCTAGAATACCTCCCTAATAGAATCACATCAAATACACACAACGAGCGACCTCACATGCAAACTCACATTGTTGAAGCACGACTATACTAACAAAATCTAAATTACATCTCAAAATAATTTAATATATATATTTTAAAGAAATTAACTATGAGAGAGAAAATAACAAGCCAATCACATGACTTCTTCTCACCCCATAAATTCTCTATATTTATTATTATTGTTTTTCATCTCAATAAATCAAATATATTCCATTTAAAATATTTAATTAATTATTATTTTTTACATAATCCAAACAAATTTAGATTTCAATTATTATTCCAAATATTTTCGAACTAATTTACCAATATTCATAAAAATATATCCAACAATAATAAAAAATATATTAACTAAAAGATCACGATTTAGTTTTTTTTTTTTTTAATTTAAAATACTCTGACTAAATCTATATTTTTATTAATAAAAAAATAAATTAAATTTATTTACTTCTAATTAGAATTATATAAAAAAATTAAAATATTTTTATAATTTATTAAAATTGGTTAAAATAATTATTTATAAACAGCAACGAACTCCAGCATAATTGCTCTTTCCACTCCACTCTAACTTCCTCTCTCTTTCTTTCTCTCTCTAACCTCCATTCGTCAAACACAATGAAGTGCGTCGTCGTCGTCTTCTTCGTTTGGTGTCTGTACATTCAGTTATCGAACTGCAACAATGTAACGTACGACGGCAAGGCTCTGCTCATCAATGGCGAGCGGCGGATTCTGTTTTCCGGCTCCATTCATTACCCGAGAAGCCTGCCTGACGTTTGTTCTTTCGATTTTCCCCTAATTTCTCTTACGATTTCTTCCGATTCTGTTTCACTTTTGGATTCAATTTTTTTGAAAAATACAGATGTGGAAAGGCTTGATTGAGAAGGCCAAGGATGGAGGATTGGATGTTGTTGATACTTACGTGTTCTGGAACCTCCATGAACCTTCTCCTGGAACGGTAATTCTCTGGATTTTGAATCTTCGTGTTTCTGGCTTTAATGGCGGCTTGATTTTCGGCTCTTTTTCAGTATGATTTTCAGGGGAGGAACGATTTGGTTAAGTTCGTCAGATTGGTGCAGAAGGCAGGGCTCTATGTTCATCTTCGGATTGGGCCTTACATTTGTGGAGAATGGAACTTCGGGTAATGGATAAACTTATAAATTCATTCATCGATATTTGTTTTTACGTTTTTTTTTTCTTTTTACGTGAAATCGATTTTGTTTTTCAGGGGATTTCCAGTTTGGTTGAAGTTCGTGCCTGGAATTAGCTTTAGAACAGACAATGAACCTTTCAAGGTTTGAGTGAACATTCAAATTATTTATTATTTCCTATGGGTTTGGAGCACTGAATTCTATAAAAAGGAATTACTCTTTGAAAATAATTATTGAATCGATAAAAAGTGAAGATAATTTTTTTTTAATGAATTAATTTTGGTATATTAAACGAAAATTCAACATTTTATTATTATTATTAGTCCTTAGAACAGTAATTTTTTTAAAATTCTAATAAGATCTCTTTTTTAAAATTAGCATCTTAAAATATTTAGAAACAAATTACAAAAACTTTTCACAAAAAGAGAAAAAATTGTAATTAGATGGGGCTTATTTATTACTAAATGCTGCAGTTAGCAATGGCAACATTCACCCAAAAAATAGTCCAAATGATGAAGGATGAAAAGCTTTTCCAGTCACAAGGAGGTCCCATCATTCTTTCTCAGGTAATTTTTTTTTGGTCATTTTCTATCTCTCAAAACTTCGAACTAGATCCCACATCGGTTAAAAATGGAAACATTCCATATAATCAAATACGAGATGTGAGACATTGCAACAGTTAAAACATTCATTATAAGGGTGTGAAATCTCTCCCTAACAGACAGCATTTCAAAACTGTGAGACTGACACTGACGGCGACACGTAACGGGCTAAAATGAACAATATCTACTAACGGTGGGCTTGAGTTGTCATACGAATCACTACTAAACTTGAACAAAATATGTTCTATAGGTTGTACGAACGGTATCGTCGAGTTCTAAAGATTCGAATCGGGTTTGGTTAGTTATTTTTGTTGGCTTGAAAGAACCTTTTTGCAGATAGAGAATGAGTATGAAACAGAAGGCAAGGAGTTTGGAGCTGCTGGCTCAGCTTACATGAATTGGGCTGCAAAAATGGCAGTTGAAACAGATACAGGGGTGCCTTGGGTAATGTGCAAGGAAGATGATGCTCCTGATCCAATGGTTAGAATTTCATTCTGCAAATATTTCCATTATGATTTCATTTCTTCTAATGTTTGGGATGTTCATATTGTTTCTTAATATTTTGTCAAGATAAACACATGCAATGGATTCTATTGTGACTATTTCTCACCAAACAAGCCTTACAAGCCCACTTTTTGGACCGAGGCATGGACTGCTTGGTAAGTTACTTGTTTTTAGGTTAAAAATCGACACTCCATCCTCAAATTTTTGTAAAAATAACAATCTTTGAGCTCTGGTTTATAACAATTTGGTCGTTGAATTTCATCGAAAACAAAATCGTTTGTTACGTAACAATTTAGTCTTAAAAAATGTGGTCCTTCATCAATAAATCAATCTACATATATCTAAAAAATTTCATTGAATCTTAATGGTACTTTTTACCATAGTCTTAACCGTACTTTCTCAATTTAATGGTTGCATAAGCTCTACATCATATATGAGCAATTATGTGTAAGAACAAACAAAGGAAGACCACTAAAGACAACTAAAAACACAAACACATACACATTTTCAATTGGTTTTTGGTCATTTTTTTCAACTTTCATAAGAACATACTATTTTCTAGTTTAGAAAGTATCATAATTGTCATAACAGCCTCCAAATTTATTTGTTTATTTGTTTTTGCATTACTTTTGTATATAGGTTTACAACGTTTGGTGGCCCAATTCATCAACGCCCAGTTGAAGACTTGGCATTTGCAGTTGCAAGGTTCATCCAAAAAGGAGGCTCCTTCGTCAATTATTATATGGTTAACCTTAAAGTCCCTTTGCTAAATGGCTCAGTTATCTTGCCTATATGTCTCTGTCTACCAATAGTTTAGGACTACAGTAGAGTTCACGTGTCAGTCGCTCTGATTCGTTGCATATTCAAAAATTCTCATGTGTTCTACAATCCTTCCAGTTTCATGGTGGAACTAACTTTGGAAGAACTGCTGGGGGTCCTTTCATTACTACTAGCTATGACTATGATGCTCCCATTGATGAATATGGTGAGCAACATACAGATGTTATCTTTTGAAATTTTCCATCCTCCTAAAATGTAGAGTTGTTATTCACCTTGATTGTATTATAGGCTTGATCAGGCAACCGAAGTTCGGTCACTTAAAACGACTCCATGACGCCGTTAAGTTATGTGAAAAGACTTTTCTTACTGGTGAACCTTCTAACATAACCTTGGGAACTTATCAAAAGGTTTGCTGTCTTTCTCTATGCTTAGATTGTTGGTCTAGATGAACAAGTTCATCTATGTAATGCCATTGACTGAATCTTGACATGTTTCAGGCAAAGGTATTCTCTTCTAGCTCAGGAGATTGCGCCGCTTTTCTATCGAACTATCATTGGACTTCATCTGCAAGGGTGACATTCAATGGCAGACATTACATTCTTCCACCCTGGTCGATTAGTATTCTTCCTGATTGCAAGAGTGTCATATATAATACTGCCCAAGTAAGTAAAACGAAGCCATAGTTTAACTGCCTCCTCCTTATCGTTCAACAGAAGCCAACATATTTTATACACTTGGTATTATAAAACCTTTGGAATTTGATCTAATAATCTTGTCGAAGAATAAGAAAAATAGAATGATAAGGAATCAACTAAGGAAAGTTTAGAAACGGATTACCTCAATGATCAAGATCAAGAATAAAGAAAATTCGTTTCTAGACAAGATAGCTTGGTCAAGACTACTTGAATGACCCTAACATGTAAATCTAAATCTAAACATGAGAAATGTAAAGAAAAAAACTCATGGCTTAAGAAGCATAATATGCCAACTTCATTTTTTTCATATCTTTCTTGAAGTTTATATTACATATAGATGCCTTCGTTTATATCACTCAGATTATCTTCCAAATCAGTCATGCAATCTAATTGTACATACCAAGGTAAATCCTAATTCTTCATGCTCCAGGTTGAAGTTCAAATAAACCAGATGTCATTTTCACCGACGAATGTTGAACCGTTTTTGTGGGAGACTTTTAATGAAGACATATCTTCGATTGAAGATGGTCCATTGATGTCATATGGTGGTCTTTTGGAGCAACTAAACATCACTAGAGACACCACCGACTATCTTTGGTATACAACCAGGTAAAAATGGTGCTTAGATTATATATATAACATAGAGAACGATTACATAATGAAAACATATTTATTACCTGGATTTTTCCAGTGTCAAGGTAGATTCAAACGAATCCTTCCTGCGTGGAGGGAGGCTTCCTACTCTCGTTGCGGGATCAACTGGTCATGGCATGCATGTATTCATTAATGGAAAGCTAACTGGTGAATCATCGAATCTCTTACCTCAACTTCTATGTTTCTGTGTATGCCTTTCTACCGAGCTCATTCTGATTAGGCAATACCTTTCCTCAACGCAGGATCGAGCTTCGGGAACCATGACAGCAGTAAATTTAAGTTCACGGGAAGAATTCAGTTGCAAGCTGGAGTAAACAGAGTTTCTCTGTTAAGCATGGCTGCTGGATTGCCAGTTAGTTTTCTAGTCCCTGATCATATGAACTATGATTCACTAATCATTTCCTAAAAGTAAATTACCTGATCAGAATTCTGAAATCAGACTTGAAACAAACAGTCCATCTTCTTTATGCAACTCTCTTCTCATGGTTGCTAAGAATGTTATACTTAGGGCTCTAATCTCACGAAAATGAAAAATCTTAATCTAAACGAAGTTTGTCAGAACTCTGGTTTATCTTTGTTTGATGTTCTTTTCCTTGTTGGTGGATGAAGAACAACGGTCCTCATTTTGAGATGAGAGAAATGGGAGTGCTTGGACCAGTTGCTATACATGGGCTGGACAAGGGAACGATGGACTTATCTAGACAGACATGGTCATATAAGGTCTGCAAATGCAACCACATTTCTCAGTTTTTCTATGCACTCCACTAGTTTCCTTATGTTTTTCCTGTTTGACAGGTTGGTCTGGAAGGAGAAGCCATGAACTTGGGTTCTCTAAGCACTATTCCAGCAGTTGATTGGGTATGGGATTCATCGGTACAAGAAAACACACAGCCGCTTACTTGGTATAAGGTACATGGTTGAAGCTTGACTACAATGGTTCTAAAGAACTAGAATTCTTCATTCTTCTACATAGTCTATAACTCTCATCATCGTTCAGATTGGAGAACCATTGTTGACACTATTTTGCTTCAACTTGCAGGCTTATTTCAATGCGCCCGAAGGAGACGAACCTTTGGCTTTAGACATGAGTAGTATGCAGAAGGGTCAAGTATGGATAAATGGGAAGAATATTGGAAGATACTGGACTGTCCATGCCAAAGGAAACTGCACTGATTGCAGCTACTCGGGTACATACCGCCCAAACAAATGCCAATCTGGGTGTGGTCATCCGACTCAACAATGGCAAGTTCTTTACATCTACATTTACAGATGCTAAACATTGGACATAGGACGAACACTAAATTCTGCATTTTATTTGATATGTTTATCATTTAGGTACCACATTCCTCGATCTTGGTTGATGCCATCAAGAAATTTAATTGTGGTTTTTGAGGAGATGGGCGGGAATCCTTCAGGGATCACTCTTGTAAAGAGATCAATTACAAGCATTTGTACCGAGGCATCCGAGTATCGCCCTGTTATCAAAAACACTCATCAGAACCATGGAAGATTGAATGAGCAGAATGTGGTTAAGATCAACCTGCATTGTGCAGCTAGGCAGTTCATTTCAGCTATCAAATTTGTCAGCTTTGGAACTCCAAGTGGAGCTTGTGGAAATCTTCAGCAGGGAACCTGTCATTTTCCAAATTCACAATCCGTGTTGCAAAAGGTATCTGAATTTACACCCATATATAACCAACCTTTTCAAATATTGTCTTGATGATTGATCTGTAATCGAGAAGATCAAAACTTCAAACTACAATTCTAAGTTCCTAATTTATACCGTCTTTTCCAGCTATGTGTTGGTCGACAGAGATGCCTGGCAACCGTACCAACGAGCATTTTCGGAGGCGATCCATGTCCAAATCTAAGCAAAAAACTATCTGCTGAAGTTGTCTGTCAACGTCGGGTAACTACATAGAACACGTAAATTAGATAGATTTATGGCTCTTGAGTACATATCAAACAAGGTAGAGTAGAATTGGATGCAAATATTTAATCTTTATTTTAGTTAGGAAAGCATATCATATCAACAGATTTCAAGCTTTTTTGTCCTTGGAAGATACAGTAGGTTGGTTTAGATTTTGTTAGGAGTTTTCATTTTCTTCTGCTTGCTAGTGATGACCTATATCACTTGGTAAATATGAATAAAAACTTCGCCTGAGTTTTTCTAGTTGATTTCATGAAGCAGTGACAAATCTTAGTTGAATTCATCATGAACTTTCATATTCCATTTCAAACTCCAGTTTTTTCTTTGTCAATCGATTTTCGTACTGAATGATGATCTGAAGTTGATAAAAGGAAGCCAACAGAGCTATTTAGAAAATCTATTCCCACATATATCATTCTAAGTTCTAGCTCATCTTTGATCTCATACAATTACCCTCCCATAAACATCGAAGGAAGCCAACAGATTCTCCCCATGGTTGCAGGCAACCCCGGTGACCGGAAACCAGTGGCCCTGCAGAGGCACATATGTGCCGGTCAATCGACAACAAACTGTCAACTAATGGTTTTACCTTAGAGAGAATCTGTAGCTAGTTTGCACAAGTATGTTTAGCTCGTGTCGAATCATAGAACTCGTAGTCGTAGAAGTAGACATTCGAATCCTCATTTCCTGCAACTTCAGTTCATAACAAAATCCAATTGTATTACAGACATCAATGGATGTTGTCAAACAAACAGAGAAGATTAGTATAGTATGAAATTTGTATGAGTCTTTGGATTCTGAAGGTTAAATACTATTTTGGTATTGTACTTTTGGCTTTCGTTAATTTTGGTCTCTGTAACCTAAGAGAACTTTATTTCCCAGCTTATAACACAAACGTTTTTTTTTTTCCGAGAAAGGTTTAGTTCTAGATATGTGCTAGTATCTAACCCAACTTCCCCTTCAAAATACTTAAGAATCAAACCGCCCAAGAATAACGCTATTAGATATTGCCTTTTTTGGGCTTTCTTTTTCGGGTTTCCCCTCAAGGTTTTTAAAACGCATATGTTAGGGAGTAGTTTCCACACCCTGGTAAACAACGTCCGATCCCCTGTCCAACCAATATGTGATCTTACAATCCACCTTCTTTGGGCTCTAGTGTCCACCCCCTTTGGGACTCTGCATCCTCGCTGGCACACTGTTTGGTGTCTAGCTCTAATACCATTTGTAACAGCCGAAACCCACTGCTAGCAGGTATTGTCCTCTTTCGGCTTTCCCTTCCGATGTTCCTTTCAAGGTTTTTTTTAAAACGCAAATGCTAGGGAGGGATTTCCACGTCCTTATAAAAAATTGTTTCGTTCCCTTTTCCGACCGACGTAGGATCACTCAAAATCTCTAACACCGTGCTCCTAAGATTGGTTTAGCCATATGAAGTGAAAGGGATTATCAGCAATCGTGATTACGAAGGGGAAACAAGAACCTCGCAACCCTAAATGTAACTCAGAACGCATTGCCCTCCCAATTCTACTTAAATAATGCTCCCTAACATCCAGATTTCATCACAATCAACTCAAAACCCAATCAAAGAGAAACAGATGCAGAAAGAATATACAGACCAAGGCTTACTTTACGACGACGAATCCCGGCTTCAGCCTTCCGATAGAGCAAGAGACGATGAATGCTTCACAGGTTGGTTCCGAAACCACAGCCAGATTTCTTCTGTTTCTCATCCTCTCCTTCTTTCGTTGATCTAGAATTCCACCATAGTCGTTAACATTTTTTTTACGAGTCAGCCATCGAAGATCAAACAGCTAGGTTCCTCAATTCCCCCCCGATGACCGGACGGCTAATGGTGGTACATCCAGACCGTGCCCGATGAATACTCAAATTATTTATATCTGTACACTGGATTTCATTTCACGACATGATCGGAGCTCCGTCGGTGTGTTCCAGCAGCGGCAACCCTTTCTCATGAAATGGAATTGTCGTCAATGGCGTTGACAGGTTTGACTGTATTGTTTTTTTTTTTCTTTTTCCCTTCATTTTTTAATTAACTAATTATATATATTTACACATATATAGCCCATGAATTGACTAAACCATGGACCAAACACCTCTAGGTCGACGAAAGCCAGGTGATTCAAAATGTAATCATTATTTGGGTTGAATTATTGAAACTCGATCCAACCCATTAAAAAAGCCCTACCCAAAACTAATGAACATTGGGCCTGGCTAAAAGAAAAGGCCCATTAAGGAATTTATTATTATTGGGCCTTGATCCAATTAAAAAGCCCAAAATAGAACCCGAGAGAGACCAAGCCCTAGATAAGCTGGACCATGGCAATCAAAATCAAGTTACCTAATAAAAAAAAACGTGGATATTAGCTTTTAGAAACCGAATCAAAATTATACACGTGTCATCTCTTCATTGGTTACGTTCTCAAGCAAAACACACATAAGGGGAGGCAGTTATACATACAACATCAGAAACAAATTCCTCAATCCACACCGTTTATTAATCAGTGGGACCCCCCAATATAACAAAAGAACGGTTGGATTCGAAACCCTAAAGCGGGATTATAATGGAATTAGTTACACAATAATATAACTCGCCCCGTGAAGCAGCAGCATAAAAAGGCATGTTCAGATGCTCATATTCATAGTTTCTGATTCTTCTTCTTTTCCATTTTTTTCAACTTCAATTTTCAGCGGGAGAATGGTTAAGTGTTTCTCTCTCTTCGTCGCGCTCTCTCTCCTCGCCGTATCGGCGATCGGCGGGGATCATTTCTCCGGCGATGGTTATGGAGATTCCATAATCCGTCAGGTTGTCGACGATGGAGGAGTCAACGGAGGAGGAAGTAACGGCGACGATCTGCTACTCGGAGCTGAGCACCACTTTTCAGTCTTCAAGCAGAAGTTTGGGAAGTCATACGCCTCTAAGGAGGAGCATGATCATCGGTTCAGGGTCTTCAAAGCCAACCTGAGGCGAGCTCAGCGCCACCAGGCTCTTGATCCATCTGCTACTCATGGCGTCACTCAGTTCTCTGATTTGACACCATCGGAATTCCGAAGGTTGTTTCTAGGGCTTAGAGGTCGCCGTCTTGGACTCCCTGTGGACGCTAACAAAGCCCCTATTCTTCCTACTGATGGCCTTCCGACTGATTTCGATTGGAGAGATCATGGAGCTGTCACGGAAGTCAAGAATCAGGTTTGGTTCTTTTCTTTCTTCTTTTTTAATTTAGTCTTACGTTTATCTTTATTTTTCCTATAATTTTTTTTTTAATCTGGGGCGAAGAGTCATCTTCGTCTTATTTTAGTATGGAATTTAATGCTTTCAGATTCTCTTCCGTATCTTTTATATTTTTTTTCTTTATAATAAATAGTTCTTTTAGTTTCAACTCGTACTCTGTATCTGTTATTCCTTATGTTGACGATGACTTCCAATTAATTCTTTTAAAACCAAGATGACTAATATTTATTGAACGGAGGTTTTGATTGCTGTGATTGATATTGTTTCTGTTTTCTTATAAGGGTTCGTGTGGATCATGCTGGAGTTTCAGTTCAACCGGTGCTCTTGAGGGCGCTAACTTCCTTTCTTCCGGCGAACTTGTTAGCCTCAGCGAACAACAGCTTGTTGACTGTGATCATGAGGTTTGGATTTTAATTTTCATCCATCTTTGATTTGCAATTTATGAAGTGAGTTTTTCAGAATTTACGTTTTGATTATGATCGTTTATGATACTGTATTGGGTGTCAAATCTACCTTTCTGCACATGATTCCATTGTTTTAGGAAGCAAAATACCTGTTCTTGCGCTTGATGATCTATGTTTCCCGTTTATGTTGATGGTTGGTTGCTCTCTATTAGATTTAGTATCTCTATTGCAAACTTTGGAGACAATTGGTAAATATTTGCATCTGTTTAGTATTGGCTGTGCTCATAAATCATATGTACTAGCAAATTCGGCAGTCTTCAAAAGGATTCAAGTGCATGATTTAGCCTTACTTCAAGGGATGAATGATTTGGTTCACTTATCTACTCTGGAGCTTCATTAAGGAAGGTGTTTCTTTTTATGTTCATGCAATTTAATGCACTTCTATGGTGTTTGCCAGTGTGATCCAGAAGAAAAAGGTTCCTGTGATGCTGGCTGCAGTGGGGGGCTAATGAATAGTGCATTCGAGTACACATTGAAAGCCGGTGGACTAATGAAAGAGAAAGACTACCCATACACTGGTACAGATCGTGGAGCCTGCAAATTTGACAAGACCAAAATTGCAGCATCAGTAGCCAACTTTAGTGTGATCTCCCTTGATGAAGAACAAATTGCTGCCAATCTCGTGAAAAATGGCCCTCTTGCAAGTAATTACAGGCTCAACCATGCTATATCTTAAATCCTATTCTTTTCTTTATAGTTGCTCACTGCTCGATTTATCTTGAATGCAGTTGGTATCAATGCTGTATTCATGCAGACATATATTGGTGGGGTTTCTTGCCCTTACATTTGCTCAAAGCACTTAGATCATGGAGTTCTATTGGTTGGTTATGGATCAGCTGCCTATGCTCCCATCCGAATGAAAGAAAAACCTTACTGGATCATTAAGAACTCGTGGGGAGCCAAATGGGGGGAGAATGGATACTACAAACTCTGCAGGGGTCGCAATATCTGTGGTGTCGATTCCATGGTGTCGACAGTAGCTGCAGTTCATATCACCTCGAACTAGTATACGAACTGCTGGAGATTACTCACAGCTATAATTCCTGTATATATGGCAATATTATCACCTATGGAAGGAAGTTAAGTTATGAACTGCCATTTAAAGCGCGTAGAATTTGAACTCTCAGATTTCTGTTGGTTTAGAAACTTGAAAAAGTAGCTTATATACATGCATATTTATATTTAGCTCAAGCTGTTTTGGTTAAGTTTGGATTGTTTGTAAGCAAAAACAAGCTCTTTGCTATCTTTTTCTTCTGGTAAAGATTGCTTGTTGAGCTTGTGAACTCTCTCATGGTGAATCTTTTGAGTACAGTTGGGGGATATTGAAGCAATTGGCTATCTACTACAGCCCGCAACCTAAATTAAGTATGGAAAGAATATCAGATCAGCCGCAAAGGAAAGATCACCATTGCCAAGATCTTGCTTATGGGGTAAGTAATGAATCATATAGTTGGGAAAATAAGGTGTTTTGTTTCAATGGGTATTCTTAGTGACTTTCGTCATCAATTCGCAAGAAAGGTCATGCTCAAGTAAAAACTAGGACTCCTAAAATACCATTTCTTGCACGCCATATGTTCAAACTCTGAACCCCTCCCCCCAACAAAAAAAAAATAATAATAAAAAGATAAGGCCATCCCATTTCGACAAAAGACTCACCCAAGTTTAATAGCTTTGAGTCAGATATTTTGATCATGATCATGATTTTCCTACTTCAGAGGAAAAAGTCCTTCCCCTTTTTGGCCAGCTGTGGGTGAGGCGTTCAAACTATTTGATAGTATAGTTAAGCTCTATATGAAGCTGCCTCAGCCTAAAACATGATCAAATTAAGACTCCTCCTCAGCCTAAAACATGATCAAATTAAGACTCCTTGCTAGGACTTAAGAGCACACCTAGAATCTCATGTCTGACAAACATGCCTTAGCATGAACAATACTTGCCACCATCCTCATAAGCACATATCTTTTCAAAATCATGGTCAAAAGCTATAGTTCTAGAAAAAGAAG
Source organism: Cucurbita maxima (assembly GCF_002738345.1). Taxonomy (NCBI): domain Eukaryota; kingdom Viridiplantae; phylum Streptophyta; class Magnoliopsida; order Cucurbitales; family Cucurbitaceae; genus Cucurbita; species Cucurbita maxima. Next base: position 3,296,497 of record NW_019272043.1, read on the forward strand.
GATGCAAGAGAACAAATACGAAAAAAGTTCACAAAAATGATTATATTTTACCAAGCAAAAGCCTCTCGCTGCGTAACAGACAACGAGAATTCGGCGGGAGGGTCCTGCAAACATTAACATGTAAGATGTCATGTCCTCCCTGTAACAATCAATTCATATAAAGCCGTCCTGTATTTCATCTCATCATACCTAACATGAATAGCCTATTTCAAAATTCTGAAAACTTTATTACAGTGATATCACAATCAACTAAACAAAAAAGAAACGACAAGAAATTTAAGTAGCAGAACCGAAATTTTTTCAAGGTAGGCTAGCTGTTTACTCCGTCACGTTCTAGTACCTTCCACAAGTACACTCATGAATACTCTCAACAACAAAGCACCTGTTGTTGGAAAGATAAGTGAGATCATTGCGAAAAGATGTAATTCCCTGAGTGCAATCATCGATTTTGGGTGGGAGAACAAAGTAAACCAGATGCATCTGCACCAACAACAGCAAGATCACAAACAGTACAAAGTTGCCCTTCCTGACTTGGCACAAACCTGGAACTACAGTATGGGCAAGAAACATCCTTCTGACCCCGATAAATTGGCACGTAAGTTGCTCCACAGGTCACAAAGGGGTTTCGGAAGTCATAATTCAGTTGGGATGCATCTGTCATATTCCTCTCTGCAGCCTGCAGCACTTGTCTGGCTGTCTTAGCTTGATTCTCAATTGAGGGATTGGTCTCGAGAAGTCTACGAGCGAAGTTGGCAGCACTGGCAAGGTTCTTGGCCTTGTAACAGACAGTCATAGCATTTAATAGAGCAAGCCTCAAATGTGGCATCTGAAGGTTGCAGTGAGTAAAATAGGCTGCAAGCTCCATTTGACGTACTGGATTGTCCTTGAGTTCTCTCCTCTTCAGTTCCATTTGCAAACCCAAAACGTACTCTTTAACGATAATAATTAACTCCTTCACCTCATCGACTTCCCTCCTAGACTCAACAACAATAAGAGGGATGGTATGAAGAATACCGAGAAAAAGACGAAGAGCCTCAGCAAACTTTCCTGATGTTGTGGCCTTATAACCAGCTTTAAGCTTCTCCTCCAACTGAGTGAAACTGAAAATAAGTACAGGGGATCCTTTTGCATTTGTATTAATAGATTCGCTGAATCCTCGTTCTATCGCCATGGACACTATGGGGGCAGATGAAACAGCACGGAGATAGGTCTGACTTCCAGCATGAAGATCCAGAAATATGGATCTTAAGGGAGCAAAGTTTTTAATTCCAAGTTGCCTGTTAAGTAACCGCATTGCAGTATCAAAATTACCAGCTGCAACGTGTTCTGCAGCAAGAGATGACCTCTGTATCCAAGCCTGGTAGGCAGGCAGGCCAGGAGTTGGGGCCACAAAAACTGAACTCCGAGAACTGACCGACACTTTGGGAGTGTCAGCTTCAGGTGGGAGCTCCAAATCTTCAAGGTCCCATCCCCCTTCTTCCTCATTTTCCTCTGCACCTTCCCCATCCTCCAAAATTGCTGTAACATCCCCATTCTGTAAGCCATCGACGACATCAACGACATCCAGCTCCTCACCCCAATCACCCTCGGCAACCTCATCGTCGTCGTCGTCAGCACGACCCCCACCTACATTATCCAGCCCACCTTCAAATATTCCCTTCATGACTCTCAGAAGTGGCCAATCACCACCGCACATGACTGGGGTAGGAGGCAAGAGGAGGGATCCGGTTTTGCCTTCTGGTAAAGATGGAATGTCATTCCCCAATTCAGCAGCCAGCCTTTCAGCTACATCATGTAAACCATGGGTTGACGCTGTAATATATGCAAGAGGTAAGTGGCCAACATTCTCCAAAATCTTGATACGCTCACGAACATCACCAAGATATAGAGCATTGTGAAATTGACCCATGACGTCATTCTTAACTTCAGCAATTTTTAACATCTTGGACAGTTTGGCTGTGTTACCAGTTATGAGATAAAGGAACGATAACCTTTCAAAATTTTTAGTCTTCTGGTAGGCGTATTCCACAATGCCGGCATTGCCTTGACGAAGAGCTTCGACACCCAGCCTATACCAATGATCTTTCTCATCAATTGCTGTAGCAGAGGCAACTGCTATTTGAATATTTCCACTCTCAAGAGCCAAATTGAACCTGGTCCTCTCGTCCTTCACAAAGTGAAGTGCAACCTCAGGAAACCCTTTCTGTTGCAAATACGCAATCATTGCTTGCCCACAGAGCTGTGAGTTCCTTATCATGCTCATGACATGGTCAAATCTCTTTTTCAAGAGAGAGAGCTTGAACATGTATTCTGTAGCATCGATAGTAAACGACTTAACCGTTCCATCCCTATCTAAGCAAAAAAGAGCATTGCCAGAAACCTTTGTAATATATATTGGAACATCGAGGGTTTTGATTATACCACTATCACCATTGGGGAGGCAATACTTAATGTGGTTTAGGGTTGTGTAAATAAAAACACCACTATCATCCCAAGCTCCACTCTTCACACGAATTGTCTCATGAAGAGTGCACTGGTGAACAAGTTTCTTGTTAGCAATAATAATTGCATGTTTGCTAAGCAATGCAACACTCTCCATGTCATTGGACCAAACAACGTACTTAACAAATGGGGTTTGAAGATCACCAAGAATAAGTCTCTGCTGAAGATCATATATAACAACTCTATCCTCTGCTCGACACAATAAATTACCTGTTCCAGCGTAAAATATCGCATCTGCAGTAATGGGAATAGGGACCTTCTTAACTACCTCATTCTTTAGATTTTTTAACATGACTTGATTGTGACTTTTATCGAGCACAGCAAACCTATTTCGAGCCACAAACACTGCTGATCCTCCAAGTCCTCTCTTTGCATCTTGAAAGCTATCGCTTCTACCAAAGCTATCCTTAGTTATGGTGTAAAATTCATAACATCCCCCATCCAGATCTGAGCAAATAAGAACTGTGTTTTCTGTAGGGCTAAATGAAAGGGTCCTTGGGCTCTGATTCAAGCTAGTGGAACCAGGCCTTCGAACTGGGATGACCTGTGAATCCTTTTGAGTGGAGAACTCATAGAGGCGCAAAAAGCGGTCTTTCACATAAAATAGAGAATCGCCACTAGTAGCAAATGCAGGTCTTTCTCTCTCCAGCTTAAAGACAATCATGCCACTGTCATGCCCAGCTGCTAATAGATTCATCTCAGGATGTGCAGTGAGAATCCAAAATCTATCATGCTCTCGACGAAATGTCTGAAGTCCAGTTCGCTTTGTTGCATCCCAAATGCGAATGCTTTTGTCCTCTGAATTGGAAACAATTATATCTTGTTTTGCATGGAACATCACACTTGAAACATTGTTCATGTGCCCCCTTAGTGTGTCCACTTCCCATGCTTTTGTGTCTGAAAGGAAAATGATCAAGTTAGTATTAAAAGTCATACTGTTCTATACTTGATGTGCATTGATAAGGCTTTATTCCCGTCTCCTTCTACTTGTGTTCTTAATAGTGGGGGAGATAAACCAAAAGTAACATAATGATCCCCACAAATTCTATACCATAAATATGAATTTTTTTAAAGATTCAATAAAGTACTCACAACTAATAATTTGCAAACCTTCCAAGCAGCTCCCTATGACCCTAGCAAATAAATTTCAAGCAGGTTATAGCCTATCTCTTGTTCAACTTAAACACTTAGAGCATAGAGAGATGAGAGGATTACTCTCCTACTGTCTACAAACGACTATTGTCAATAATATATCAATATTAAGGACAACTAGATAGATTCATCAATACAAGCTCAAAATTAAACTCCAAGGAGAAAGCACAAGTTCTCAATTAAGTACCGTTCATTCGCCACAATTTCACTTGTCGATCATCAGCCCCAGACACAATCAACGGCAGGGTAGGATGGAATGCTGCCCAATTAACACCTCGATCATGACCTTCCAAGACATATTTAACAACAGCATCTACACCGCCAAATAGATCAGCGTTCATTTGACTCAACCGCAAGACATCATCTGCTGGGGAGACAGTCTTCTTCCTCAAGGCACCAATGTCCCAAACACGAACAGTCTGATCTAGGGAAGCTGACACAACAAGATCTTCCTTGGGATGAAATGAAGCACACATAACATAGTGGTTGTGGCCCGTCAACACAGAGATACAAGTACGTGACTGCCAGTTCCATATACGAATAGTCTGATCATCACTCGCACTTACAATCCATGGATACTCATGGTGAAATTGCACAGTACGTATATAATCAAGGTGTCCAAGAAGAGTAAATAGACATCTATGAGTCTTATAGTTCCACACTTTAATCTTATAATCATCCCCTGGAAAAAGATAAACCATCAGTATTTTTACATATCTAATGTCATTTATAAAATGTGCTTGCAATAGCTTGATTCACATCAGTACCCCACTAGCTCAACGTGTAATTCGCAGGTGCAAACTATTAAGAACATCCTTTTAATAAAATAAGGTAGGCATAGATTTCTATTTCTCCATTCACACAGAAAACAACAACCTTCTACGGTAATTTATGAACCATGATTCTTATTCTCAATATAAGAGCTTTACAACACTGTCCATGCATGAAGCAAATGCAAATAAGTAAAGTACTCAATTTTCTCATATTCATTCATTGCAACAATTGAGAAGTACCTGCAAAGAACAGCAGAGAAGGGACAAAATATTTCAGCAACTAGATAGAGATTAAATTCGAGGTTCGATTTCAATGAACTTGGAATAGTACCAAAAACTAATAACAAAGCTATACAACATATATCTACATCAGAATTCTAATATGTGCATGTTCAGAGTACATCTACATGAGTCTTTTTTTATGAGAACCAAAAACTTCACTGAAAAACATGATATGATACAAAAAGGCATACTAATAAACAGCTCAAAAGGAAGAGACAACAAAAGCTAACTATACAAAAAAAAACGACTTGACCCCCAAAAGGCCAAGGTGAACCTCCACATCTGTTTGGGATGATTCCAGAAACTATGAGTGAAAAATATGAATAATTGGTGAAGTAATCACACTCAGCAATTACTATTTTAAAGCAAAGAAGAGGAATTCGAAACCTCCGGAGACAAATAGAGGCTGAGACTTGTGAAAGTGAACACCACGAACAGGCCCCTCATGCTCATCAAATCTATCAATAAGCGTGCCCATACGGTAATCCCATAACTGGATCACTCCGCTGTGAAGACTCGCAAGGATCCATGGCCTCCTACTGTGGAAACTCAACCCTTTAACTCTATTACTCTTCGTTTCAAACTTCGTCAGCATTTTCTTCACCTAAAGAATTCTGCACCAAAACACGTTGCATCAAAGCCCAAAATAGATTATCCTTAACCTCCCACACCCAAGTGCCGAACTCCTACCAGATCATAAAATTCCACTCACCAAACGAAATAACCACTTAAGAAAACAAAATACCCATCAAACCACACGGTTCCTCATTACATTACCAGAAATTTAAATCGAATAAACCACAATGCGAAATCCGGACATTAACTTTTCAGGTAGAATTCACGCCCATTTCCGCGCAACCAAACAGTACGAATATCTAAACCTAACCGTGCAATTTTGCATCAGATCTACACAAACTAGCAACAAAAAAACGACCACACTCGCAAGAATTCATGGCAATTGTACCTCAGATCCGATCAGAATGCAAGAAATCAACAAAAGCACAGAATTGCATCCACAATCAGCTCCAGCATAAGCAGACGCAGGGATTGAAATTGTAAAGAAACGCGCGAATGAATTGAGAAATGGAGAGATTGGAGGGAAAAGAAAAAAAAAAAATAGAGAACGAAGGGAGGGCTCGCAGTGTTCTCCTGGATCTGGCCCTCGAGTGTTCAGCGTCCTAATATTGCAAGAAAGAAGGAAGAGAGATGTGAAATTTAATTATTTTAAATTACAATTAAATGAAAATTTAAAGCAATTTTATATGTGGAAACTAGAACCAAAATATTTATATATTTTACAAGTTTCTAATAATAAAAAAATCTTTACTTTTTTTTTTTAGTAGTAGAAATTTTGATTGAATATTCTTTGCAAAACTGTTGAAGAGTACTAACCAAGACGCCGTTTTTATTTCATGCTTCAAATGTCCTAGACTGGGTTTCCATACTCGAGTTTGGATTGTAAAATTTGGTACATATGGCTACCGTTTTTATGGGTCTTATTTTGACCTCTTTTTAAAATAGCTACAGATTCTAGTAAGACCAAGATGGTAAAGAAGATTTTCTAAACGTCGGGTATGTCAATCCTACCGATGTTTACTTTATCATGTCTCATAGATTTCTAAACTTTCAATTGTATAGGTATTTGAACTTCAAAAATATCTGATAGATACTTGAGCTTTCATTTTTTTTATTTAATGAGTCTCACAATTATCAAATTTGTGTTTAATATGTTATTTATTGATTACTTTTTAAATTTTATAAATTTATTAAACACAAAATTAAGGTCAATTTAGTTCATTGAAAAAAAAAATTCTTGGATTTCTCTATAATTATTTTAAATTTTTCTTATATAAAAGATTTGAATTTTTAATCACATTCCAAAAATAAAAACGACTTTTTGTTTAGTTTTAAATTCTACTTTTGTCCTCTAAAATATTTGTTAAAAATAGATAACAAACCAAATAGATTTATAAGCATAATTACAAAAAAAAAAAAAAAAAAAAAAAAAATTAAATAATTATCCCACGACTTTAAAATTACAAGGACCTTTTAAATATAAATTTTAATTTTATATAATAAACAGTTTTTTTTTTTTTTCCATTTTTTAGAATTTGAGTGTCGACACAAAATTATGAAATTTTATTAATTATACATTTTTAAAAATTAAGACTCAAAACTAATTTATTATATATTTATTTTTTTTATGCAAAACTTTATATTATAATATTAAATTTTAAATTTTTAAAAATTAGGTTAACATTATATAATATTTTTTTTTTTATGCAAAACTCTATACTATCAAATTTACTAGAATGTTTTATATTTTTTAGGGGAAATTATATTGAAAAATTAAATTATCCATTAAAAAATCTTTAAAATTAATATTTTTTAAAAATATATATAAAAGCCAATTTTCTTAAAAGAATCTCCATTCCAATTCTCACAAATATAAATAAAATTTTGCATAAATGAAAATTAAAATTGTGAGATGTTGAAAGTCTCCTAAGCTAATTTAGGGAATAGACATAGTTTATAATCAAGAAATACTCTCTTGGTGTGATGTCTTTTTGGGAAGCCCAAAACAAAGTCATGAGAGCTTATGCTCAAAGTAGACAATATCATACAATTGAAGAGAATTGTGTTCATCTACATTAATAAGTGACGAGTGTAGTTATAATCTTTAAATATTTCAACCATTTTAATGTTGCTCCAATCAACCCTTAAAATCAAATCCTCTGTGGACAATGTGACACTCCGAATGTGACACTCCAAAAAGGTTGAAATACAGTTTTAAATTCTCTTCATTAATTTAAAATCCAGATTTTAAATTCTCACTTTCATATTTAACGGTAATAGAACACCGACTAATATAAACAACAATTAAATATATTTTCAATAAAAATGAAATGCACAAAAATTTATTGTTTATATGCCAAAAACAATACATTAATTTAAAGTGGACCATCCATTCCAATCATATATTAATGAATCTTAATGGACAAAAAATAACCATACTATCATTATTGTATTTTGAATTTTAAATCTATTTATGAAAGACATAACTAATTTTTCAAAATCTATATATAAAAAACAAAAAAACAACAAAAAAAGGGTTTGAGAAAAAAAAAGAAAAAAAGAAAAAAAGAACTTTTCTATACAATTGAATTGCAATGATATTTCAGACACAATATTAGCATCTGTAACTTGAAATGTAATACTCTCTCTCTCTCTCTCTCTCTCTCCCCCTCTCCCCCTCATATTATTTTGACATATTTTCTAATATAATATCAAAAAAAAAAAAAAAAAGTCTTATATTCATATAGCCTTTCAGAAGGTACATACGGATTTATCGAAGAATTTGCTGCTTCAAATCGCATCCCATGGTAACACTAGTAAGTGGTAACTTTTGTAGACAAATCCCTGCACAGAATTAACTGAAAACAGTCAAATAAAATAGTCATTAGTTATACTAATACCACTAGCTATGTTTTGAATTAACTTTTGAAATAATATGGAGACCCAAAAGTATTTTTCTTGAAGTCTAAGAGTGCGGCGTTGAGGATTGTTGGGAGCGAGTCCCACATAAGCTAATTTAGGGAATACATAAGACATAAGAGATTATGCTCAAAGTGGACAATATCGTAGAGAGTCATAATTGAGGCTGTTCGAGAGCTCCATAAGACATCTCCATTGGTATTAGGCCTTTTAGGGAACCCAAAACAAAGTCATTCCCAACCTTCGGTACCAAATAAGAATCCTTTTTTAAATAACTATCTATATTTTAAAAATAGTTTTCAATCAGAAGGTTCGTCAAATCCACATTTTTTTTAGGGCCTTCGTGTGAAATACTTATTATGTAGCATTTTTGGAGAAAAAATCAGATCAAATGCTTCCTCTAAACAAAATTTTAAAAAATCACTTTTGAACATGAATTTTTTTGAAAAGCGCTTTTAATTGATAAGAACAAGACTCACTTTTAATCATCTTTAACCACTAAGAAATCAAACATGTACTAAATCTATAAGAAACGTTGGGCATTACCATAGTTGAAGAATATTTACCTTTATCCAGAGGATAACGGGCTAAACTTGTATAATATGATGCCACATCAAGAGGTAAATGCAAAAAGCCGATCCGCTATGTTTGTACGGCAGATTGGACACTCAGAACAAGCGAGAGAACAAGATTTACACACTGCAATGGCGGAAACAGAGCTTAGTTGTATAAGCTGGAAATTGATGCACAAAAAAAAGCAGAAGGAAAACCACTTACAGCAGAAGTGCCGACAGGGAAGAAGAATTGCTGCAGTTGGCGATTCAAAACATACTTTACATGTATTGGAGGAATTCACATCGCCGTTTGTCATGTTTTTTAGCTCTTTTTCTTTCATCTCCTGCATCTTTGCCTGAAACCAATGAAGTTAAAAAATCGTTGGAAATTTGAGTGATTTCAATGAATTTTCAATCACAAAAAATGGTCATATAATGGCTTGGAAGTTTGCATACCTTAAGGCGGAGAACCAGTGGTTCTTCCTTTGGAACTTCCCCTGCTGCTGGTTTTGAGATATCCAGCATTCCTCTATCCGTAATGCTAGAATCAGTTATGGTGCTGAATTTTTGTCCATCAGCAAAACACTCCACTTCACCATTGTGCCTTGTGTCATTGGGTAAATCTGGCATAGTTCCACCCTCTTTCTTCAACTTAGCAACAAGCACCCACATGTTCGCCAAATCATTTTCCAGAGCCTCCTCTTTCTTCTTTCCCTCTTCAATCTTTTTCCTGTATTGTTCTTCTATAAATTCCTTTTCGGCTAAAGCAGCTTCGAGAGCTGCTTCACGTTGCTTCCGTGCCTGAAGTTCAAATCTTAAATCATCAGAATCAAGACTCCAAGAATCAAATTCGTTGTGGATTGTCCCGGCCCTTTCGTTAAGACGCCCCCCAGACAACTTCCCTTTTCTCCCAGGTCTTAAGTTGTCATTATACTTGCGATTAACACCATTTGCATTTTGCATGCTTCTAGAGTGGACCATTTCTCGAGCAGATGACAAGTCCTTTTCTAATTTGGCATTCTGTAGTGAGAGCTTAGTCACTTCACTCGCTAAATTTTTCAACTCAACAGCAGCAGCAGATGCTAGTTCTTTTGCATAAGAAGCTTCTTCATCCAATTTCTGGTTCCGAACACGCAATCCACTGTTTTCCTCAGAAAGTTGAACGTGTTCCAGCCTTAATTTCTCATTTTCAATCTCCTGTGGAAATAGCGTACATATAAAACAGTTTGAGAAAAAAATTAACAAAGTGTATTGACTTATCCCATAAGTTCAAACCTACAAATCACCTGTGACTGAATTTTCTTTTTCAGCTCATCAACACTTTCTCCAGGTACATGCTGTTGAAATATCGATGATGATCGATCACTAGTAAATGATGCCAATTGCTGCTCCAAGAGACGTACTTTATCCTGTAATTCCTTGTTCTCTGCATTCTGTAAATAACCAGATTTTTTTACTTGAAACTCCGAGCATCAAATGGAGTGGGAAGGGGGTAGCAAAAAAATGTATAAGATGAGAATATTCTTTAACAAGATGGTGAACAACCTTGTTCAGCAACTGTTCCTGGAGGATTCGGTTGTCAGCTGATTTGATCTGATCATTCATCATAATATTCTTTAGTTAAATTATGAACAAAAAGTTCAGAATGAGGGTAATATAGTATTCACCACCAGAGTGTGCTAGCTTTGATATAGTGCAAATTCAACATAATAAATATTTGATAGATGGGCTTATTCAACTGCTGGTGGGAACATAGTGCCAACTTGTTGACCTTGAAAGGCTAAACACACAACCACAACTCACCTCCAGTTCGAACCCCTTTTCGTTGCACTGGGCCATCAATCTGGTAACCGTCTGATGACAAAGAAATTCAAGTTTAGACCGATAGATAACTAGTTGAAACCCAATGTTAACCACGAAAGAGATTGCACCTGTTGCATTTCAGCCAGTGAAGCATTGGAAACTGAGGCCTCACGACTCTCAGTTATTCGTTGCTCTAAAACCCTCATTTGTTTCCTTTTCTCTTGAATCTCATGCTCCAAGCTCTGAATCTGTATCAGTTAGTGCGAATGTTTAGATATAAACAATAGTCAACAATATTGAAGTATGTAGTTACTTCATGCAATGCACCGAACAGCTTTCTGAATGTAAGCTAATTTTAGAAGCCAGTGTATTAAGATGTTAATAACGCAAATTAAAAACACTACGAGGAAAAAGGAAAACAAAAGAGAGATCATCTAACTAGTAGGCAAAGCTCCAAGGAAGTTAAATGTTAGGCCTCTCATAACATCAAAAGTAATAGGGTAAGGAGTTCTAACTGCTAGGCATACAAGTGCATATAAGTCATTTAGCAGGAAGCAATTGACGAAGCAACAATGTCATATTTTAACAGTATCCAGTGAGATGGGACATAAACATGCAAACCACAAATGGATTTACTTGAGTTTTACAGCTCTCTGGGTCAGTCACCGACTGCTCCACCAAGCGCTTAAGGGTGCTAGTACTAAATGCAATCTCTCCTGAAAGCATTTTAACTTGCTCAACTAGAAGGTCCATCTGATCTGACACTGTCATCCCACCCTACCATCCAAAACGTAGTCATTGCAACACCAGGATTTTACATCAACAAGAACAACTAACCAAAATATTAAGACAATAAAAATAATAATAGATTTAAGAACAAAAAACAAAGAAGCTATTTTATGAGATCAGCTACATATAAATGTGTTTGAGTTACATATAGAATGCGTTTGAGACTAGGTGTATGATCCGGCTCAAACTTATAAAATAATAATGCTACATACTTCGCAAATGAACTCAATGAGAGAAATAATTGTCTCCATGAGCTGCATATTGGAAATACATACACACAATTGAATCAACAGCAAGATTACTCACTTGATTTGATTCAGTAATTGTACTACTGGCAGAAGATAGCTCTTCGTTCCATTTGCTTGAAGAGCTTTGTTGTTTGAAATCGTAGGAAGGGTTTGATTGAACTTCTGAGATTGAAGATGGAGATCCCTTGAGGTTTTCACTCTCAGTAGGCAACGACACGCCTCTCAAGACATCAAAATTCTAGCAAGATACAATATGAAATATCAATAAATGAGAAATTAACTAACCAATCAATCCCAAAAGTAAATATACCCGCCAATTAAGATAGTGGCAATTCTAGTCCGCTATTGTCCTGAGGTAGATGAAACATTATCTTCCATAGTTGTGTGTATCTCGTTATAAATAACCATCAAACCACTAATGCATAAATTTCAAACAATTAGGACCATCGCCCAAGGTTTCCATGAATACTATTAATATAATCATGCATTAAATGAAATCTATCGGATATCCGCTGAAGGTGGTAGCTACAATTCAACTTTTGTCAAATTATGAGACTTGTTGGTATTCCCATCGATCTAAATAAGAAATTGGCAGCGTCAGAATTTTTAAGGATATATTGATGAAAAATACCATTTCGTCTGACATTTCAAGTAAAATCATGGATATCAAAAAAAATAAAAGGATTAAATTAATAAATGTCATTAAAAAAAATTATTCTTTTTAACCTTTTTTTTTTTTTTTTTTTTTTTTTTTTTTT
>NW_019272043.1:3308930-3310125 GCF_002738345.1 Cucurbita maxima
TTTTTTTTTTTTTTTTTTTTTTTTTTGTTACGAGTATAATTACAGGTCCATTTATATGGACATAAATTAACATTTATAGCGCAGATATCAATATTATCAAATTTTAGAAATAATAACCAAATAGCAAGATACAATATCATCCATATAAGAAACAATAAAGATAATATAAATTATAATATTTAGTTATTAAATGACATGGAGAAATTTAAATTGTAAAGAGTGATTGGCATTTTTTAAAAAAAAATAGTAAACTCATTTTTTCTTTTCATTTGTACCCAACAGATACAGATGGTTGTCGGATTTGTCAAAAAATGTCAGAAGCTATTCAGATATATCTCCACCGGTAATGACATGCCAACTAATTTTCAATGATATTTCAATATCAATCATATCATTTGTCAATGACTTCAGGATTACACAACCGAATTCAGGAAGGGAACTTACATCATCATCACCAAAAGAAAGATTCCTTTGCTGACTGGGAATGTCACTCAAACATCCAGGGATTGAATTCTTTGAAGAGACAAGTATGAGTTTAGTCAGCCTCTGAATCCTACTCGTAAGAGCAACCTTTGCTTCTTCTTCTTCCTCCAACCTTGATTGCATTTTCACTTGTCCTGCCTCCAACTGTTGAAGAAATAACAAACAATTAGCAGAAGAGTTCTACCCAAATAAAAATTTAATACCTGTCTCCATTTTTTTGTGAGATGGGAGCAACGGAAAGAAACCTGTTGCCGTAAGTTCATAATCTCTTCATGATTGACACCAACAAGCATGCCCTTCTTTAGCAAATCGAGTTCTTGTTTCAGGTTAGAGATTTCTCTTTGATACTTTTTAATCAAAGATTTTTCATCTATAATCTGGAACACATTTAAGAATAAGTAAGGAATATGTCTATGTGAACTACATAAAGATCATAATTATTACAATATTTGAAACTAACCTTATTACGTGAGGCATAAATTTCTACTCGTTTTGCCCTGTTTGCAAACTTTAATGTGTTGTGAGTTTCTTCCATGTTACTGGATGCAGGGGTAACAGTGCATATCAGCTGAGATAATAAATAGCAGACTGTCACTGGAAAAATTCACATGGTTTACACACAAGCAGCCTCAACAAAAAAAAAAAAAAAAAAAAAAAAAAAAAAAAAAAAAAAAAAAAAAAAAAAAAAAAAAAAAAAAAAAAAAAAAAAAAA
>NW_019272043.1:3310218-3346749 GCF_002738345.1 Cucurbita maxima
AAAAAAAAAAAAAAAAAAAAAAAAAAAAAAAAAAAAAAAAAAGGAGCTATTATTGCAACTAATATGGTTATATTATACTCACAGAAACATGCCCACGCCCACTTAGTGATGATTGCAAAAGACGTGTAAGCTTAGAATCTCGATACGGAACATGGGATGCTTTCCCCTCGCTCAGTTTTCCAATAACCTTCACATTGTAATCGCTGATTCATGTTATTTCTAAATTCTTATATATAATCAACATAATGAAAATTAGTACACTTAACTAGAACTTCAAAAAAATCAATTTACGCAAAGTTATAGAAAATGGAATTTTAATGTTAGAACATGAAATGATCAGCAAGCCAATATAATATTCGAAAAATTCAAACTAATGTACAACCAAGTGTTTGACTACAGTAGTCCAGAGGTAAATATGTGCTTTTGGTTGGTCCTTCCAACTAAAAATTAGAACAATTGTCAAACAAAATTAGTACCAGGTACAATGGTCTTGAACTCCAAAAAGATAAATTTACTCCATGCTAAAGAAGATGGAATCCTAATGTGAGAACTTGAAAAGATCAGCAAACCGATGTCATACATTTACGACAAATTCAGACTTGTGTACAACCAAGAATTTGACTATACTAGTCGTGAGGTAAATATGTGCTTTTGGTTGTTCTTGCCAACTAAAAAGATAAAAGACACAAATCCATGCGTTGAAAATTAACTAAGAGGAGGCCATACAATCCAAATATTATGTCATCACGATGAGAATAAATATAGGGCACCTACAGTTCCAAGAGTTAAAAGACTTTTATTTATGTAAGACCCTTCCTTTCTCCGTAACCCAGTTGTTTCAGTCTTTGAGCTTTCAGATCCAGCTAAATCGATCAAATTCTAATGACAATGAAGAAGGAAAGAGAGAAATTAGCCACAAAAAAAGGTCACCAGCATGACTAGATTTATATAAAAGGATATTTCAATCTCACAAGCTGAGAAAAGATCACTCCATCATACTCATCACCATGAGCACTACTTTCGATCATCTGAAAACAAACAAACAAAAAAAGAGATTAGAGTGGGGTGGCAACAACCAATACATAAAACATTATTGAATTTTGTAATGAATTTCTCTAAAGCTTGTTTATATACGACAGTGCCTAATGAATCCAACGAAGCAGTAGGGTCAAGACCAAACCAGAGTAAACCTCGACATAATAACAAGCAATAAAACTAAATAGCACTTCATAAAGCAGAAAACTAAATCCAGACTCATAAAGTTAAGCTAACGCTCATGTTACACATGCTTAGGCAATATCATTTTACAGACCATTCAACTATCTAGAACAGAAATATTACCAGTGTAAATATGGTGTGACTTCGGCTACTGAACAGATTGAAATTATTTGATCCAACATGACGATGTTCTGCCATATCAAATCAATAATTGTAATCATATAAATCAAAATGTAGTGTCAATCATGCAAAAGTGGTAAAAAGAAATTAATGAAAAGTGAGAAATGAGGAATTGGGTACATGAAGTACCTTCTCCGGCAGCAATGAATGAAAGTGCATGCCCTGGAGACAAAACAACTTCTTCCTTTATGCCCTCAACATAAGTGCCCTGCAACGAAATCAGTGCATTTATTCATGTGTTTGTAACAGTGGAAAATAGAAAAATCCATCCATAAGGCCAGGAAATTTCAACAGAAAGCTTCTAGGGACAAACCTGTGCATCTTCTCTAACTCGCAAATTTTGACCTGTTGGATCTAACAAGTCATTTATGACCTGGTTCAGAAGAATAAATTCCACAAAGATCAAATAGGATAAAAACATAATAGTACTAAGAAATTCCATCCTTAAAGCACCACTCAGATGACGGTATACAGTTACAAAAGGTTATCACAAAACTCCAATATAGAAGGATGTACCAATAACTCCATAAAAAATTGAAACTGATAAACTACCAAAATGGATTTTAGTGCAAATGATGATTACCTCATTGTAGATTTCAATATATGACACACGAAGCAAGAACTCCCTCCCTGGAGTCTGAATATTAGGAAAATTTTAATCAGCCAAACCCATCAATTATGAAATGAAATCATTAAAATTTTGAAAATAAAGTAGAGCATGTTACATCAAGCATGAAAAATCAGCACAGAAATCAAGAATATATGGTGATAAAAAAAAAAATCACATTGCCATAGTTGTTGGACAGATTTATGAATGAAAGAAACCAAAGGATCTTCAAATAAAGATAAGGATCTCTCCTTCGGCAGATTTTTTGGTTGCTATGGTTTCTTGAGTTATATCTTGGTGTAAATGTTCGCCTATATCTCAACACTATAGCTTATTATGAAAAATTGTTTCTTGTTATAAAACAAATAAAAAGATAAAGAAAAATGATAAAAGACACAACGCAGTTTATAAGGGAGAATATTTCACACTAATATCAGGAACCAAATCAGATCTTTGTGACAAAAAACAAGATTTCCATAGGACAGCAGGTAAATACAAACGTGTTATACAGTAAATAGCTGCTGAAGCACAATTCACAATTCACATTAATATCAGGTAAATGCAAACGTGTCATCCAAGAAGCATGGAAAATCCAAAAGTTACATAAAAATTCCATGTCAAACGAAAAAAAAAGTATAGTAATCAAAAGTGATAGTAACAAATTTAACAGTGCCATATCCTGAAAAATCCTTACATCTTGGATAATGCTGAACACGTCCCTTATAGCCAATGGTATAATACCTGGAGAACTTTGATCTCCCTATACAAACGAAAATAGAAGCAAAGAAAAAATGAAAAAACGATCACCAACTATCCAGCACAGGAAATATTGCCAAAATGAAAGCTACCATGAAGAGCTTCGAACTAATGTGATTATTGTTAGTTAAAGCTCTTATTGAACTAATGGGATTTACACTGACCATTGGTCAAAATAGGCAAAAGAGTATTTTACCCCAAAATTTATTCAAACATCATCAGGTACTAATATAGGTTTTGGGAAGGGGAAAAATCAAATAAATTATTTCATTGAAAATAAAAAGATGAAAACAAAGTTTGTAGATAATGGGTGAATGATAGAAATAGAAATGGAAGAGCAGCAATACTAAGGCCCAAACATTCAAATAAATATGTAGACGTAGGTCTCTGGATGCGATTCCATGGCAAAAGGATCTGTATACATCCGTATTCTCAACAAAATTACACCCATGATTGACGAAGAATAGAATTATCCCAGGCCATCTACAATTTTAACTAATTTAAGGCTAAGTTATTGTTGACCAATTTTGTTATTAAAGAATAAAAGCAACAAAAAAAGTAGGAAATAAATCGGTAATCAAGAGGCCTCAACAAGGAAATGACAAACTACAGAGAACTAAAACACAATATCACCCATTAGCAGTGCTCGTATAATTCATTCAGCACAGAGCGGCCGGTAATTGGCAATCTTCACTTTGTTAGACTGAGCCAATCAACTATACCTCTAACTTATTGTCAATGGCTCAATCAAATAATATAGTTTCAGGAATGAAGGGACAAATCAAAGACTTTAACTCGTAATTTTAAATTTCTTAACAAATTTCATTTAAAAAAAAAAAAAACAGAAATAGAATTGTTAGATGATCGAACTTACATGCATAGTGTGTGTCTTCCCACTGCTTGTGACACCGTAAGCAAATACAGTTCCTGCATTATCGCAAACTTGGTAATAATATTATGAATGAAATCGGAAACCTAGTGTATACAAAAATAAATAAAGAAATAAATAAAATAAACGACGTTCAATGTCCGAGTCCTGCAGCAATAAAAATTGGATGGCATAATGCTCTAGAATAACCAATGCACGTTTCCAGTAAATTCTAACTGTTCTTGTTGCACTCAAACTGAATGATTGATTTAGTAATTTGTGATCTTGAAGAGAATAAGTCACCGACCATTGACACCTTCCATCGCAGCTTTGATGACAGGCTGGGCCGCTACTTCATACACCTCTGGAGTAGAAGTCTGGGATCCAAAAACCCTGTCTACAACAAGAAAACACCAAGGAGATCAACTTCAAGGAGGAGAAAAAAGCACAAGAACATCTGCATTTTTTTTACTGACAGTTAAGAACTAACGATCATTGTAATTTCAAATTAAGAAGTTCGAGAGAGAATACCGAACGCATATGCAGTTGCTGGATTATACTCATTCCGCACCAATTTATCCCCATCCGCGTACCAAGCAATCTCGTCCCCTCTCTGAAACTCCCTCTCGCTACAAACACAATTTTCAAAGTCAAACGAATCCACCTCATTGCTAACAACCAAACCACCCGATTCCCCCACCAATAAAGCCTATAGATCTGATCTCCTACACTGAGATCTAACATTACCTCAACGGCCGAAACCGAATGGTCACCGAAATGCTCTCTCCACACCGCGATGCATCCACCGGCTCGCTAATCAGCTCCTCAGACGCGAAACCGACAGGCGTACAAGTACTTGAACCATGCGGACTATTGTACATTGAATCAGAACGGCCTCGATTGGGAGTCATGGATCGAGAACCAAGTCCTCCGCCGGAATTGAAGTAGGACGACGCCGAATTCGAACAAGAGCGAGGAATCAGCTTACCATTGGTAAACGAAGAGGACGAAGAAGTTGAAGAATACGGACTGGAAGACTTCCGGTACGAAAACGGTGAGCTACTCCGTGCTCGGGACGACGAGGCCATGAAGTAGTTCCAGCGAGCAACAAGTACAACAACCGGAATAGAATAGAGAGAAGAAGAACAACAGCAACAACAACAACAACAGCAACAACAACAACAACAAGCACTCACCTGAATCCGTGAAGGAAAACGAAAGAAATGGAAGCTTTCTCCCTCCTCTGGTTTCTCATGTGAAAGAAATTTTTAGAGAGAGAAAGAGAGAGAGAGGTCCCAATAACCGGAGGGCGAGAGAGCGACGGTAGTGTCTGTTTGTAGACTCGGAAACTTCAAATTTTGTTTTAATTATTTTAATATATATATTTTTTATTTTAATTATGTTTGCCGTTTTCCGGGGCGGATTACAAAATTTTTAAGTTTTACCAAACGTGTGATGACGTGGAGAAAACGGATGACGTGGCAACGTCTTAACGATGGAAGTTTTTTTGAATTTGAATGACACGTCCCCCCGCGTTAATAAATGTGTTTTTGAAAGTTAAACCGTCCACTGAGCGGGAAGAAAAGAATGACAGCGGCCGTCAATTATAACCATTTATCTAAGAAAAGACAAATTAATTATTTTATTTATTACCATTTTCCCTTTTATTTTATTTTCAATACTCGCCACCCTTTTAATGGAAATACAATGGTTATTTGAAAAATGAGTAAAAATAAACCATATGTAACGGCTCAGATCCACTCCTAGTAAATTTGATGTGGGACCTTGTTTACGTTGACGCATAATCTGATGTCTGATTCTAATATTATTTGTAACGGCTCAGATCCACTCCTAGTAAATATTGTCCTCTTTAAGCTTTCTCTTTTAAACTTCCCCTCAAGGCTTAAAAACCTTTAGTTTCCACACCCTTATTTCTTTCTCCTCCCCCACTAACGTGGAACTCTCACGGTATTAATTTGTAAATATTTTAATAATTCAAAAACATTTAATATGATAATTTTGTTATATACATTAAACTATTTATATTAAAATATTTAAATTGTGAATTTGATATCTAATCATATTGAAAAATAAATATATTTATATTTTTTATATAATTTAATTATTAGTACAAGCCTATAAGCTAGAAAAGGCACGTTGGATAGACATACAATAATTTCAAATAATTGGTTTTTTTATTTGTTGGGGTAAAAAATACTCTTTAATTATACTTTTTTTTAATATAAATTTAATTTAGTCACAAAATTTTAAAATACTATATTTATATCCTAATTTAAAATTTTATTTCAATTTGGTACTTAATGTTTATTTTAAGATTTAGTATCGAATTTTCATTAATTAAATTAATTGTAATTTTTTTATTTAATTATAATAGTGGTGAAAAAATAATAATGGTTAACAACAACTAAAAATTCAAGACTTAACAAGATTATGTCACGTGGCAGTTTGCAATTGTGGAAATTTTTATTTTGTCGTTTTTTAATAATTTTATTAAAATGGAAAAATAAAAAAACAATATTCACTTTGCCATTGTATATAGTAAATATTCAAATAATACAAACATATAAAGTTTTAAAATCTTTTTAGTTTCTTTCGACTTTATGTAATTTTTTTTTTTTCCTTAAAAGACTTTCTAAAAATTGTAATTATTATGAGCTAACTTTTATTTAGCTCAACCAATATAATATATAGTTTTAATAATAACTGTTGGGCTAATAAAATAATAACCATGACCGAAATAATTTAAAAAATTAAAACATAAAAAAGGACTTAATGAAATTTACTTTTGTACCCCTACTTTAAATGCTGAAAATCATTTTAATTAAATAGAGGGCAAGAATGGTATTTCGTTATTAATTTAAGCTTAAAAAGAGTAGGTATTATGAACCACAGCATTTTTTAAGACGAAAATGGTGTCGATGTTTCTGTATCTCTTATGGAAAAGTTGCGTAAAATGAGATGTCACAAAGGGGTATTTTGGTCTTTAACGAAATGGCGGTGGGAAATTCCACATTGGCCACTCGTTTTGGCGTGGGAAAGAACAATAGCCAAACGGTCAAGCAATTCTCTACCCTCTCAACAATATCTCCATTTTTTTAATATCCAAAAATAATTTTAATTTTTTTAAAAACTTGAGAATATTTTATATTTTTTGTTTTTTTAAAATAATAAATAAATATTTAAAAATTCCATAGAACAAAATTATTATTAAAAAAATTAATGTTTAAAAAAGAATTAAATGAACTTATTAAGAGTTTGTACAATAAATTGAAGCAATCCTAAAGCTAATGTATTTTACTTATTGTGAAATAAATATTTATTTATTTATTCCATTTAAATCATTACTAATTAAGAAAACATAATCATTCAATATATTCCAAAATTATAATATTATTAAATAGAATTAGATATTAATATAACCTTTAAAAAAATGTCTATTTTAATTTTAAAGGTGTAAGTTTGAATTTTCAGTCTCCAATGTTTTAATTATTTAAAATTTATCATAATTAAATTTGTTCGTTTAATAATGAAAATTAATAAAAGAAAACAAATATTCGCCCACAAAAATAATATGGTAGAAATATATTTAAAAATAAGGAACGATATATATATATTTTTTTTTAATATAATAAGTGCTAAATAAAATCACACGACCTTGAGACTAAAATATATATTTAGTTTATTATTATTATTATTATTATTTCACGAACTTTACCTAAAAGAAAGGTTGGTTGATGAATTTTAAAAAAAAATACTACTTGCACAAAATAAATACTTAAATTTAAAATATCTAAAATATATTTTTTTCAATTTTGTGTTTAATAAAATTTTAAATGTACGATTTATTATTAGAGGGGTTCGTTAATTGAATTGGGTCAATTGAAATATTTTATTTGGACGGTAATTTTTCAACATAAATAATATTTATTAAATAATAAAATTGTGTTTCTTTTTTTATTTTAGTTTGTAAAATATTTATTTATTTATTTTTAAATATTTAATTAAAATTATCATTTTCACCTTTCATTAAAATAAATAATTATAAAAATAAAATAAATATAGATATCTGATCTAACGAAACTTTACCTAAATAGTTTTTAAAAGTGTTTTCAAGCACGTAAGTCTATAGAGTATTTTAAGATGAATGTGACATTTTATGAGAATTAAAAGAAGTATTTTCGCATTTAATGTTTATGATATGTATACAATGACGATCTTAAATTAAGTAGAGAAATTCAGATAGTTACACTAATCATACGGATTGAGTTGAGCGGATCGAGTTTTTTAATTTTTCAAACACGTTGTACAAGGATGTTTGAAAGTTTATGGAAAATTGGACCGGTAGCATTTATTTTCACATTTAAATTATTATTTTATTTCCCATTTTCCAGAATGGATAAGTCAAAATAAATGGGGGGTAGATTGCAATAAATGCAAGTTTTAACCTAATGTGATGGTTGTCAATTATAAACGAGACATTAATAATTGAAACCCTAATTTTGTAAATCCTGTCACGCCAACTTAAGACACCCACGAGATTTAGTTTGCGGATCTTATGACAAATTATTATTATTCCATCAATCATTGCATTTTTTCTTAATTCCCAATACTAAACACTTTGGTCTTGTTTGATAAACCATAGTATTTTTCTTTATTATTTATTTTCTAAGCTTTTATTTTGCTAAACTACATATAAAAAAAAAAAAAATGTCTAAAATTTCGATATAATATTGGACGACCATACCACATGGATAGAGGTGTTAAAAAATCTGATGATTCGAAAAATCCAATCAATCCTATATAACTTATGCAATTTGGGTTAAGTTGTGAACTCATACGAATCGAGTTGAGTTCAAATAAATGAAAATTTCATACATTGGGTTAGTTCATGAGTTATCGTAAAACTAGAGTGGGTTGAATCGAACTAACCCAAATTTATTGTTAATTTTTAAATATACATTATTTTATATATATATTATTTTGTTACACCACTCCTTAAAATAAAATATCTGTTAGCGTACCAAATACAACAATATCGGTTAGCGTTGTGCCAGTAAGGAAATTGGCCCCAAAGAGAGTGGATTTGGTGGGGGTTCCACATCGATTGGAGAAAGGAACGAGTGTCACACTGGACCCTGAAGGAGATGGATTGTGAGAACCTAAATTGGTTGGGAGGAGAACGAAACTCATTTATAAAGGTGTGAAAACTTTTTACTAGCAGAAGTGTTTTAAAACCTTGACAGGGGAAAAATCCAAAAAAAGACAATATCTGCTAGCTGTATATGAAAATTTAAAATAACAACCTCGTAAAAATAAGTACATATTAATGACGGTAGATATATATTAATGACAATATATGCCAAGGCTAAATTATTAAAGGGATTCTTTATCTCAAAAAAAAAAAAAGAAAAAAAAATCTAACAGTATTCAATGGTCAAACTATTTATGAGCATTTAAAAATTATTATTTTGTGTAGGTCAGTGTAATTAAAGCAAAGGATCATTGGGGAATAAAGGAATTTCAACAACATAATAATTTTTAGTTTAATTAGTATTTCCTCAAATCCTTGTTTAAAATTATTTAATATTTTATTTAATAAAATACAACCTATCGATCTAATTTAATTAGTTTAAAAAACACAATTTTCTCGTAAAATATTTTTAAATAATTAAAATCACTTTTGTCACGTTTGAAATTCGAGAGAATTTAAGAATTCTCAGAACCTACCTATACCTAAACAAAAAGACTCGGTGAAGGCTTAATATTCTATGGAATTAGCTTTAGGTCTTTCCTGAATAACTTCGGTGGAGGGCGAAGAACCTCGTTTCAAGGGTCCGAGCCATCAACGAGGTACTGAATAACTATAATCTAAGATTGTATCAAAAAAAAAATTCAATAATAGATTTAATTTGTGAGCTTTTAAATTTATTTTTGTATTTTAAACTATTAAATAGATTCATGAATTATATTTAACTGATTTTATTAAATTGAAGTAAATGAATTAACTAATTAGATATAAAAAATAAAATAAAATAAAAAAATTCAGAAAATTATTATACAATTTTTAGTAAGACAAAATGAGAAATAATTTATGGGCAGAGAATCTGTCGCCGTTCTTAATCCGTATATAAACAGAGAGCCCAATTCTGAAGAGAAACAGAACGAACTTCCCCGAATTATGCTTCCTTCCAATCTTCTCCTCCGGCTGTAAATTTGTTCTTGCTTCCATCAATCCCGTGCTCGTGCTCTGAACATGGTTCTATCTCTCTCTCTGTCTCTACTGGATGATATTGCTTTTTTAGTATTGTTTTCAATTATTGGAAACTTTATCTGAGCGAAGTTTCTGATCAATTGTCGTTAGTTCTCGTCAAGAATGTAGGTTGATTTTATGTTAATCGAAAGTGAATTTTGAAGGTTAGTGGATGATCTTTAGGCGTTAGGCATTTGGATTTCGAGAAAACGAATTTGAAGAAAACGAAGACGGACAACAATGAGTGTTGAAACCGAAGTGGTGCCTTGGGATGGATTTTGGTACCTCTAGGGCATGATTTGCTCTGATTGACATTGAAGGGACGTCTGTGCGGAAGGAAAGAGGGAGTGACTACTCTATAAGGTACATTACAGAAGCTATTAATCATGTGATCATTTGAAGTCATGTTCGTACTTGTAGTGTAATTAGGGGAATCTTGTTTTCAATTAGCTGATGGATGAGATAAACCCAGCCTATATAAAGGTATCTATAATGGAGGTTCGCGTAAATTGGTTGATGTGTTTTTTAGAGTTCGATCAACGATTGACTATCACGAGATAACTGTTTGGAATCTTGAAAAGTGAAATTGCTTCGAAAGAGGACATGATTGATGAAAGATGACTCGTACCTCGTTTGTCTTTGATTACGGAGTTGAATGGCTTCACTGTCGCACTGCTTAGATCAAAATTAAGTCAAGTACTTCAATCTCAATGATATGTAAGAAAAAATTTCAAAATTATAGGTTCAGATCTCCTTAATGCCACTTTTCTAGTAGCTTAATTTCAAGTTTTTGAGCTACTAACTTCCCTTATTATTGTGAGGTTAGAGAGTTTGTTCCGAACTTGGTGAATATGGAGAGTAATTAAGAAAGAAGCCCTTTCTGGAATTGCAAGGAAAATTTTGTTGTGACAATGCTTGAACAGGTTGACGCTGTTGGTTTGTAGCAACTGTGTACGAAGTGATCATGCAGTGTAGATTCATTCATAGCAACATGAACACAGTACATGGGCATGGCTGTCTAGGAAAAACGATGAAACAATGGATTGGGGAAGATCGTGGAAAACAACATTTTTTTCACTGCTTGAAGATGTTCAAAATCATTGTCAGTCATTTTGGTGGCATCCATTTCAATGCAACTACCATAATTGTTGGCAAGTCTTCATGCTTAATAAATTTCTGCCCTTCATTAGACTTGGTGTTCCTTCCATCTAAAGTCTAGCAACATAACATACACTTGCGAAGCAATACAGACAACCATTGTCAAATTTTGAAGATTGTTGGGAGAGGAGTCCCCACATCGATTAATTAAGGGGTTGATCGTGAATTTATAAATAAGGAATATTATCTCCATTAGTATGAGGCCTTTTGGGGAAACCAAAAGCAAAACTATGAGAGGTAGTGCTCAAAGTAGACACTATCATACAATTGTAGAGAATCGTAGTTTCTAACATAGTATCAGAGCCATGCTCTTAACTTAGTCATGTTAATAGAATACTCAAATGGCAAACAAAAAAGCTGTGAGCCTCAAATGTATAGTCAAAAGTGACTCAAGTGAGGCTTCAGAGAAGGAGTCTGAATCCTGATTAAGGGGAAGTTGTTTGAGGGCTCCATAGGCCTCAAGGGAGGCTCTATGGTGTACTTTGTTCGAGGGGAGGATTATTGGGAGGGGAGTTCTACATCGGTTGATTAAAGGATTGAGCATGGATTTATAAGTAAGGATACTGTCTCTATTGATATGAGACTTTTTTTAGGAATCAAAAGCAAAGTCATGAGAGCTAATGCTCAAAGTGAATAATATCATACAATTGTGGAGGATTCTAATCGGTAACATCAAAGGCCTTCTTGTACAACTAGAGCTGTCGTGAGGTCTATTGCTCCAGGGAACCATTCAGTCTGCTCTGCTTCATCTACTTTATGCAAGCTGGTTTCATTGTAGAACAGTGCTGATTCGAACAAAGAATCTGCCACATTATTACATCAAGCTGATGGGTTGTTGTGGTTTCTACATGGAAAGCCTGGGGTTTCCGATTATAATAATGCTGTGAAGGTGCTCTTCACAATTTCTTATGCATTTGGGTGTATCTTATGTTTTCTTGATCATTTTAGAATAATACCCAATAGCTAATTGAGCTTATATCTCTGCATCGCAGGTTGGCTATGATCCTGAAATTGATTCTTAGTCTTACCCTCCCTGGCTTCTTGCTCAACCACATTCTCAATCACAATTTGGTAATGTTTCCTATTTTGGCCTTTCAATTATCTTGAACCTTTGTTCAAGATGCTATTTTAAACTTCAACTTAAAATTTAAGTTATATCCATTGTTATTAAACATAAATTGTGGACCTACCCTAAGTTCACGAGTGACATTAAAATTTGACATCCAATTCAACTTTGGACATTTCATTTCCATTTTTCATTAAAGAGAGGGTGATCAATCTCATTCTCGTCTCATTACGTGGGACTCACACTATTTATTTTATTGTTCTCTTTCAATTTTATTTCTCTAATTTCGTCTCGATGATCAATCTCATTTTTATTACTTATTACGTGAGACTCGGACATTTTTATTTATTTATTTTACTTTATATCAATGGTCATTTCCTCTCCTTTGCCCTTGTTCAATTTTGTTTCTCTAAACATCTTCCCTTGTGTTTTTTTTTTTCTCACATCATCGTCTTTCAATTTTTTGTTAGATCTCATTCCTAATCAGTCATTTGTTTAGTTCATTAACTTTCAATTTTATCACTTCAATTTTTAGACTCTTATTTTTGAATGATAAATCTCATTCTCATTATTTATTTTGTGAGAAATTATAGCGATGAAAAATTGCAACGTTCACATATGAGATGCATCTACCCATAAATAAAAACATACAAAATCATACTGAATTTTCATGGAGTTGATTCTGAGTCCTAAAATTTGGCTTCCAAAAGAAAAACCCCAATAGGGATAGATTCATCAGCCATTAATTGACTGCAAAACGAACAGTTCACGAAATACTGAAACGATGATAAATAATAAGACTACAGAGATTTGGCGCTCAAGTTCTTATAACAAGTGGGACAGAAAATTGAAAATTATTGCTTATTATTAGCTCGCGTTTCTTCACATTCCTTTCCCTCTCAATTTCTCTCAAAATAAATAAAATATATTGCAATATCAACTTATTAAATTAATTTTGTAACACCAAATAATAACAATAATAATAATCTCAATAAAAAATAAATATAAATGAAACTATTTTCTTTTAAAAGTACTTATATTAAGATAGATGAATGAAATTTGTAACACTAAAAGTATTTTCAACTATATAAATTTAATATGATTTTTTTTTCTTTCAAAATAATTTGCAAACCAAATGAATAATAAATCAAATCATGAATTACGACAGAAATTACTAACGAGCTCATAGCAGATATTACCCAAAGATAAAAGCTGCTCTGTTTTCTGTTACAGCTTCATCCAAGGAGAAGAACCTCCAAGAGTTGCTGGTGAAATCATAAGGCTAATTAATGCTGCCTGCAGGCTTCACGGCCTTTTGGTTTCGATCCACTCCGACCACGACATTGAAAAGGGCATTGAATTATGCCTACTGTAAGGTCGCATGGACTGTAACCTATGCAGCCTTCTGCTTTACCAGTCTATAATGGCTTAAATCACTAGAGTAAAGCACTCCATCGGGCGAGAGGACACGCCGAAGAGCGCTAAGAAACCGAGCCTAACAGAAAGGAAATTGTAGAAGGTGAGAAGAGCAGCTATTTGCAGCTAAAGAACGCAAGAGATGTCTTGTTCTTACCCATTGAAATCCAACGAGGGCGTACCAACAACCCACCAAACCATAACCCCTGCTGCTTATAACCTGAGAGTAGCAGTAAAGTTGATGCACAAAGAGAAGAAGAAATAAAAGAACTGTCAAGAATGAGATTTAAGGTTGGGAGACAGAAAATTACCAGCAATAAAAGGGCACCGAGAGAAAGGCATCCACACATTGACAAACTAATAAATTTTAGGTCTCGTCCAGCCTGCAAAGCATTAACGTCAAGAATTCAGGAAAGTTCGAAGATTTCAGTACAAACGGAATAAGGCATTCTTCAATTTCTCCCCCTTTTGATCATTTCTCACCGGTATGTATAAACTATGATGAATGGTTGGGAGGGGAGTCTCACATTGGCTAATTAAGGAAAAGATCATGAATTTATAAGGAATATCATCTCCATGGATACAAGGCCTTTTGTAGAGGGTCGTGGTAAATATCATACTATAAGAAAAGTCACGATAGTTTATGTTCAGAGTGGACAATATCATACTATTGTAGAGGGTCGTGGTCCCTAACATGGTATCAGAGGTATGCCCTTAACTTAGCAATGTCAATAGAATCCAAGGGTCGAACAAGAAGTTGAGCCTCAAAGGTTTAGTCAAAAGTGACTCAAATGCCGAACAAATGGTGTCTTTTGTTTGAGGGCTCCAGAGAAGGAATCGAGTTTTGATTAATTGGAGATTGTTCGAGGACTCCATAGGTTTCAGGGAAGGCTCTATGGTGTATTTTGTTCGAGGGGAGGATTGCTGAGAATTGTTGGGAGAGGAGTCTTACGTTGGCTAGTTAAGGGGAAGATCATGTGTTTATAAGTAAGGAATACTATTTCCATTGGTACGAGACTTTTTGGGTAAACCAAAAGCAATGTCATGAGAGTTTATGCTTAAAGTAGACAATATCATACTATTATGGAGTTCGTGGTTCATGACATAATGATTTATATTTGTTTATAATCTTTCTTTATGTGATAAAAGAATGATGTAAACGTACAATTCAGCCACAAAAACTTCAGTAGAATCTTTAAGGAAAGCAAACATACCAATAATGTCCCTTCTAAGCAAAGAGTTGGGGGCGTTATGACTAGCGCCAAGAAATATGGAATCAACACTCTGTGCATCTGCATGTACAGATGATTGAGAGAATTTATATACAAATAACTATCCTTGCAACTAAATATGGAATCAACACTTCATGCGTCTACACAATATAACACATTAGTATTATTGATATCAAGAAACAACCTCCTGAATGATCTTTTCTTCAGGCGTGAAGAGATTCGGGAAAAAACGAGGAACCGATGTTCCGATAATCCCCAATACTAAACCAAATATAGCTCCTATGATCAAGAGTGATTTGAGCAGCATTCGAGCCTACATAACATTAAAGGGTTTCCACAATAAATTCAATGACTGTCCATAAAGAATGGGTTCTACAATCATAAGCTACCCATCATTGGGCTTTCCCACTCGGGCTTTCCCTCACAGGCTTCCCCTCAAGGTTTTTAAAACGCGTCTACTAGGGAGACGTTTCCACACCCTTATAAAAAACGCGTCACTAGAAACGAAAGTTCTTACCTTATCCAAATTACGATTCACTCCATTGATCAATCCAGGCATAAATGACTGAGCAGTTTGAGAAAGAGGTTCACCCCATACGGTACACATACAAAACGTTTGAACCATGACCTAAGGTGAATGGCAAACCATCAATTTGACATGACCATTGCCTTTCAATGGAAAAGAAAGAGACATTGCATATGAGATAAAAATGAAGAGAATTAAGAACCTGATGAGCAGCCATGGTGTGTGTGCCCATAGATGTAGCATAATAGATGAGGAGAGAATAAAAGACCACCTAAAAGGTCACAGTCTTAGAGTCATTATTCAAATGAAAACAGATGATGTAAAAGGGTTTTATAAAATAGAACCTTTGACATCATGGTTAGAAATATGGGAGCAGCAATGCCAAGTATTGACAAAAATTCACCAGTTGAGGGAACAGATGGAGAATATGCACTGTATCCTTTCTTGTTCAGAGCTCCTACCATCATATAAGCCGCAATAACCTAAAAACCATAAAGGAGAAGAAGGAGATTGGTTTTGAGGTATGAACAAGTATAAGTGCATAGAAATTAGGTACATTGACATAGACAAAAAGAAGAATACCTGTGATGCCATAGTTGACCAAGCAGCACCAACAATACCATAGCCTAAAAACGTGCATAGGACCAGATGACCTATGCCATCTACAATACTTGCAACTGCCAAAGCCTTCAAAGGTCCCCATGAATCCTTCATGCCAAGACTAGAGCAAAAATGATAATGAAAGTTAATAAATTTGGAGAATTTTCAAGTAACTCGTGTAGTTATACTGGAAGTTGTTTGAAAGTTTGCGAAATATTTTGTCAATGTTGTGCACAATGGATTGCATTTGCCCTAATTGTTAGGAATCACGATTCTCCATAATGGTTTGATATTGTCCACTTTGAGCATAAGCTCTCATGGCTTTGTTTTTGGTTTCTCCAAAAGGCTTCATACCAATGGAGATGGAGATGTATTCCTTACTTATAAACCTATGATCAACCTTTTAATTAGCCGATGTGAGACTCCCCACCAACAATTCTCAACACCAGTTTGTTTAGTAGTCTTTAACTTATTTTCCTTTTACTCGTATGTAAACAAACACCTAATTGCAATTTGTGCTCAAGTTCACAAATGAAAATTATGAAGTAAAGAGCAATGGCAAGGGCCTCAAATCTAACACCTACATGGGACAAGTTGCGATAGTGATGAAGAAAATCAATAGGCAAACCAATGGCCTAAATGAGAAAGGATATCAGTTTTTTTTACCCTTTTTATTCAATTTCAACGCAAAGATGACAATGCAAGTTTTGGGGTTTCATATTCCAACAGAAATCATGGACATTGTAGCTATGATAGAAAAAGTTAATGAGATTGGCATGGGTCTAGTAATACGAACCTTGCACTCTGTGCAACCCATCCAGTGAGAACTGCAGGCCATGCCAAACCTCGAATCTACCAACGAAAAGAATTTTGATCAACTTAAAGTCATTGAAAAAACTATCATAATGGAAGCATTTGGACATTGACAGCCAAAATTGAAAGTAGAAATCATGAAAGCATGTCAACGTAAGAGTATGTTGTGGTCACATTCTAAATGAAAACTCTGTTTGCCACCAAGGTCAACTACTTCCCATTATTACACAAATAGGCTAGGAATTATAACTCAAGTCGAGGAATAATATAGATATAATTAAGATCATTCTTTCAACACTCCTCCTCAAGTTGCGGAATAGATATCATTCATTTCCAACTTGGACTGGATGGGTTTATGTGCAATATTGACAGCAGGACTTCAACATCAAGACACGACTTCAATGGTAGCTATGAACGCTCCTAATAAATTTGGTCAAGGTGGAAGATTGATAGTTATGAATACTCCAAATAAATTTTGTCAAGTTAAAAATCGGTAGCAATGAAGGCTATAAGGCTATGCCAATTAATCACGCCCAAAATAGAATGGCTCTCATACCATGTTGTAATGTTGCAAGTGTAAACTATCTTACTCACATTTCTTGTCACATGTGTCTTTTGTAATACAAAAAGACTAGATAACAACAAATTTTTCTTATTTAATAGGGGATTACACAAATATCTCATAACTAGAAATTAAGGTCATTCATTCTCTATTTGTTAGATAACCAAACATCATTTTATTTGTTCTTTCAAAAAGGTTAACTCTTCACATGTAACAAAATAAAAGCAAACATAAAGAGTCGGAACAAGCTAGAATTTCTATACTGAAAAAAGGGAAAGTAATGTTCAAAGAGCAAATAAACCTGAATATATCTGTTAGCGGCAGGTATGACGTCTGCATTCTTTGGCCCCGCAAAAGCTGAAAATTGACAATAACAACTTTTAACAGATGACAAAGTTCTAGCTCCTATGAAGCGAGAACCATAAAAGAACAGTCCATAAAATTATTATAGAATGCAATGAGTCCTTTATTCAGTTAAGCAATAATGTGGAATCCCAGTACCAGTTAGCGCTACTGATCCAAATAGTTTGGTAGCGACAAGCATCAAGAAACCAGATGTCAACCCAACAAACAGCAAGATAGATATATGATGCTGCACTTCGTTTTTATCCTGCAATAGCCCTTCTGGTCAAGAAATGCAGCACAGTGAATAGAAATCCTTCCATTATTAGTCGAACCTGTTTGGCAATGGCCGTGGCTACCATATTTGATGTTGCGATACTAAGAAACATGAACACGTAGCTCGTATAATCACATAGAACCGTAGCTGGGCCTGCCAGTCAAAAACTACAAACTAATCAAGTTCAGAAGATTTAAACTCACAGCCACCATGAGATAGTACTAGTCAAGAAACTGAAGTCCTCCAGTTTTCTCAATCCATTAGTAAAATTCAAGTTAAGGAAGCAAGAGTCGAAGAAATTAACGAGAATACCTAAAGCAGCAAGCTCAACGGCGCTCCCCTGGCCAATAACGGCAGTGTCAATGAGACTCATCAAAGGTCCACAAATCCACAAACCAATAGCAGGTCCAGTAAACGTTACGATCTCCTTCATCTGACTCAACAAACCTTGGTTCCCTAATGACTGCTCATTTGGTTGTAAATCATCGTCGACTTCGCTCTCAATCTCGAGGATACTGACTTCCCGCTCATGACCATCGTAAGGAACCGCAAATCGGCGGCGAATCCGCGACGGCACGACATTGACATATGAAGGGGATGAAAGTGAACGGAAGAGGACGGCGGAGTTGGAGAGAGGTCGGTGGGTGAATGGAAAGGAAGGGCGAGGTAGAGGTCTGAGAATTTGGTGGTTATGGATTTGAGCGGTGGCCGAAGAAGAACCATGGAAGGGTTTGAGAAGCATTTTTGGGAACTGGATACTGAATGGAAGAGAAGCTTGGCTGGAACAGTCATGAGGAAGACGAAGGAGTGGACTGCGCGGGACGGGGCCCGTAAACATCGCTGTCCTCTATTTTCATTTCTCATTTCCATTTTTTTAATTAATTTTTTCTAAACATTTTTTTAATATAGGTTAGAAAATATATTTATATTAAGTGGGAGTGGGAAATTGCTTCGGGGCGGGGACATGTGAATAGAATCCCGTCTCCGATCCCATTTATCTAATAATGAAAAAATGTTTCTCACTTTTCTCTTATTCCTCGTCTAAACGATAATCCCCTCCCCATTCGAGACTGATCCCTTCTCACTCTATCCTGCATTCCCCCGATAAATCTCCTCCCCATTTGAGACAGGTCCCTACGAGTAAAATTGACATCTCTAGATAAATGGTTAAAATTAAAGCACTACCAAAATTTTCATAATAAATAATAAATAATCTATATATATATATATATATAGTATGACCCAATAAAGTATGATATTCTCGTAATATAAAAAAATTTCTCATGTCGTAGTGGAAGTATAGAGTTTGAAATGAAATGATAAAAAAGGTGGTATCACGTGGACAATATTTAGTCGTTCTTTAGTTTCAAGGTTGACTCGGTTTTTTCGTAAGTGGAAATTTTGAATCATTCTAATGTTATATTACAAAAATAACTTACTAAGACAAGCTTAGTACCAACCAAAGTAAACATAGCTCAACGGTACCATGGAAATTTTTCGTGTTTTTGCTAGTTTTTCCTCCTTGTACAAATTTTACCATTACTCTCATACGAAGGTTAAGTGCATTACCCTATCCAAATCGTATGTTTCTTCCTGTAAACGCTGTTTAAAGCTGCCAGCACGACCTTTCGGTTTCGATCCACTCCTCTATCGAACTTGAATGACGACAAGGATATAAAAAAGGTATTGAATTATGTCAGCTACAAGCCCACATGGACTGTGTCCTATGAAGCCTTTTGCTTGACCACTTCATGGTGGCTTAAACCACTGGAGTAAAGCACTCCATTGGGAGAGAGGACACGCCGAAGAGCGTTAAGAAACCGAGCCTATACAAGAGAAAGTTATTGCATAAGATAAGAACAACTGCTATTACAATGCACGTACTCGATCTAGATGAACACGAAAAGAATATATATAGAAATGCAGCAAGTAATTTTCAAAGCCTAATGGGTGTATATATGGCTGAGTTTATATATATTATTAGCTGATATAGTTTTTTTACTATAGCTATTTACTATTTATGACAATTTACTTTATATTCATTTACCATCCATTCACGAACATATAAATAAGAAACACTATTTGCATTCAATTTAAAAGAAAGTAAGGATATCTTGTGTATACCCATTGAAATCCGACTAGGGCGAACCAGCAGCCCCCCAAACCGTAGCCCCTACTGCTTATAACCTGGGGGGAAGCAGGAGAGTTAATGCACAAAGAGAAGAAGAAATAAGGCGTGGGAGTAAGGTTGGGAGATAAAAACATTACCAGCAATAGAATGGCACCAAGAGAAAAGCATCCACACATTGACAAACTAATGAATTTTAGGTCTCGTCCAGCCTGCAAGAATCGAACTTGAAGATTTAAGGAAAGTTTGATGAATTCAGCACAAGACTGAATTTGATCAACACTGACAAATGTCACCTAAGTACCCTAAAACAATGAGCCAATGACATAACATTTTAGTCACATAATTAGGTAATACTCTGTAACGGCTTACGCCCACTACTATCAAATATTGTCCTCTTTGGGCTTTCCCTCAAAACTTTAAAATGCGTCTCGTAGGGAGAGGTTTCCACACTCTTGTAAAGAATATTTCGTTCCCACTACTATCAAATATTGTCCTCTTTGAGCTTTCCCTCAAGACTTTAAAATGCGTCTCGTAGGGAGAGGTTTTCACACTCTTGTAAAGAATATTTCGTTCTCCCCAACCGATGTGGGATCTCACAATCCACCCCCTTCGAGGCCTAGCGTCCTTGCTAGCACACCACCTCGTGTCCATCCCCCTTCGGGGCTCAACCTCCTCGCTGGCACATCGTCCAGTGTCTGGCTCTAATGCCATTTGTAACTGTCCAACCCAGCATCATTGCTGCCACCCGCCTTGTGTCCACCCGCCTTCGGAGCTCAGCCTTCTCGCTGGCACATAGTTCGGTATCTGCCTTTGATACCATTTATAACGGCCCAAGCCTACCGCTAGCAGATATTGTGCTCTTTAGGTTTTCACTTTCGGGGTTCTCCTCAAGGCTTTAAAATGCTTCTGCTAGGGAGAGGTTTCCACACCCTTATAAAAGAATGTTTTATTCTCCTCTCTAACCGATGTGGGATCTCACATCTTCATTTCTTTTCTACCCTAACCGCTAGTGGGGGAAATGCATCTATGTACTAAACCACCCAGAGTATTTATATTTGTCATTGAATCAAAGATGAACCTAATTGCACGCAAGAAAGAATTTGGGAGGAATTTTGAATGGGGTAAAACCAAACAACAATTATTTCTAAACTGAAAAACCATCCTTGTTCCTGCCCTGCCCCCACTCCGTGAACGTCCAATTCAGGCACAAAAACTAAAGCAAAATCTGTAAGGTGAGCAAGCATACCAATAATGACCCTTCTAAGCTAAGGGTTGCGGGCATTATGACTAGCGCCAAGAAATATGGAATCAACACTTTATGCATCTGCATGATCAAAAAAATTAAGCTATTTTAGGAGAACACTTACGCATTTACAACGCAACCCGACATGGATTATTTATCATGATGAAAATGCAGGGAGTCAAAAGAAAACAATAGAATGATATTGAAACAATAATGGTTCATATTCCAAATGTCATGGTATGGATATCAAGAACAAACCTCTTGAATAATCTTCTTATCGGGCGTAAAGAGATTAGGGAACAACCAAGGAACTGATGTTCCAATAGTCCCTAAGACCAAACCAAAGATAGCTCCTATGATCAAGAGTGACTTGAGCAGCATCCGAGCCTACACAACATAAAAAGGTTACACAATAAGTTCATACAAAATTGGTATTTATTATTATACTCAACGCAAGCATCACTAAGGTCATAATATCTTTTGCCCGCAAAAATCGAATAACAGAAGTATGAAAAAAAGGGGACCCATGTGAAGCAAACCAGCAACCAGATATTACCAAAGGCAAGAACGGTCCACACCAGTATGGGGGCACAGTATTTAGGCTCCCCCCTCTCGTACGCCACCGGTTAGATATGAAACAAACTAAGGTTTACAGCCATAAACTACCCGCCACCTAAGGTTTATGAATATCCATAACAATGTAAGGAATCTATTTCAGTTAAATGAAGTTGGTGTGGCTACTGTAGTATCACGCAAACAAAATTCCAAAAAGTAAAAAAGTTGATAAGCATATCATTAGAAATTAGAGTTCTCACCTTATCAAAACTTCGATTCACTCCGGTTATCAACCCAGGCATGAATGCCTGAGCAGTTTGAGAAAGAGGTTCACCCAAAATGCTACACATGTAGAATATTTGATTCATGACCTAAAAGTACATGACAAGCAATCAATTTGACATGACCATTGACTTTCAATAGAAAAGAAAGGGCAGACTTGCATGGAAACATAAAAATGAAAATAACCATGAAACTTAACCTGATGAGCAGCCATGGTGTGTGTGCCCATAGACGTAGCATAATAGATGAGGAGAGAATAAAAGCCCACCTAAAAGATAATAATATTAGACATGTAACGACTCAAGCCCACTGCTAGTAGATATTGTCCTCTTTGGACTTTCCCTTTCGGGCTTCCCCTCAAGGCTTTTAAAACACGTCTGCTAGGGAGAGGTTTCCACACCCTTATAAAGAACATTTCGTTCTCCTCCCCAACCGATGTGGATCTCACAAGACATGTTACTCAAATGTTAACAGATGAATGTAAGGGGTTTTACAAAATATAACCTTTGACAATATTGTCATAAATACAGGAGCAGCAAGTGCAAGTATTGACAAGAATTCAGTAGGTGAGGGAATAGACAGAGAATATCCACTGTATCCTTTCTTGTTCAGTGATTCTATCATCATATAAGCTGCAATAACCTAAAGCTCATATGGGGAGAAAATGAGATCAGTTTAGGTGTGAATAAATACAAATGCAGTGAAAAAGAGGCACATTAACATAAACAGAAAGAAGGGTACCTGTGATGCCATAGTTGCCCATGCAGCACCAGCTATACCATATCCTAAAAACATGCATAGAACAATATCACCTATGCCATTTACAATACTCGCAACTGCCAAAGCCTTCAACGGTCCCCAGGAATCTTTCATGCCAAGACTAACACAAATATGAAATTAGAAGTTAATCAATCTGGTGAATTTTCAAGCAACTGGTACTGCAAGTTTTCACAAATCGTATTTTATATTGTTCATTTTTGGCATGTCATCATGAACAGAACAAATCTATAAAAATTAAAATTTTAAAAATAAAATAAAGTAGATGGAGCATGGATCTAGTAACAGAAATTAGGAACCTTGCACTCTGCGCAACCCATCCAGTAAGAACTGCGGGCCATGCCAAACCACGAATCTACCAACAAAAAATGAATCTGTTCAGCTTAAAGTCATTGAACCAAGAAGAAATCAAGAAAGCATGACAAAGTATCAGTATGCAGTGATCACATTCTTGGTGAAAGCTCTGTTTGCCACCAGAAAGTGATTTTATATACACTATCTGTGCAGGAAAAGACATTCATATCACTAGTTCACAATCTATAGGTACAACAGAACATATGATTTTAGAGATTAAGATCTTCAGTTTGACATAACTTTATGCATCAATAGTTATGATAATTGTGATACATTCTAATAGGCTAAAATTATGTTTTTGTACCTAATTTTGGGTGTTTTTTCAAATTTGGCCCAATTGTTAAAAAGGTTAAGATTTAGCCCGTTACGTTTTAACATTTTTTCTTTAATTTAGTCCTTCATTATTGGTAATTTTTAAAATTGCTAGTGATAAACATACATAATATAGCACTTAGTAAATTGAAGAAAATTTAGAAGAGAAAATAAAAGTCGTCTAAGAAAGATTTTTTTTTTTTTTTGTTCTGAGTGTTGATATAATTAAATTTACCATACCTCCTCCAAATTTTAAAAAAGTGATAGAAATTTCGAGTTTTTCTCTTTTAGATGAAGCTAACAAAAAAAGTAGAGTTCAAAAAGCAAAAGAGACACATACAACCAAAAAAGAAACATATCACATATGAAGCTTTATAAGGCAAACTTCTATGCTAAAAGACAAACCTGCATATACGTGTTTGCAGCAGGTATGATGTTTGCATTCTTTGTCCCCACAAAAGCTGAAAATTTACAATAACGTCTTGTTAATGGCATCCCTCCTACTTTTAACAGATGACAAAGTTCTAGCTATCTATGTGGCGAAGAAATTAAAGGAATAGTCCATAAAACTGATGAATGTAATGAGCCCTTCATTAACTAAGCAAGAATGCAGAAGTTTAGTACCAGTTAGCGCCACTGAACCCAATAGTTTGGTAGCTAAGAGCATCAAAAAACCAGATACCAACCCAACAAATAGCAATGTAGATATGTGATGCTGCACTTCGTTTTTATCCTGCAATAATCTTACTGGTCAAGCAATGCAGCACAATTATTCAATAATCTGTAATAGGAAGTCCTTCGATTATGGGTTGAACCTGTTTGGCAAGGGCCGTGGCTACCATATTTGAAGTTGCAATACTAAGAAACATGAACACAAAGCTCGTATAATCACATAAAACTGTCGCTGGGCCTGCCAGCCAAAAGTTTCAAACAGATACATTTCAGAAAATTAATACTCACAGTAGCCACCAGATAGAAGTCACAGTTTAAAGACCGTAAATCAAATATGGAAAATTGAAATCTAACGTCGTTTTTGTTGATAATTGTTTGGAGGGGTCCACACGGACTAATTTAAGGAATGATCATGGGTTTATAAGTAATGAATGCATCTCCATTGGAATGAGGCATTTTGGAGAAGCCCAAAACAAAGTCATGAGAGCTTATACTCAAAGTGGACAATATCATACTATTATAGGAAGTTCGTGATTTCTAACATGGTATCAGAGTCATGCCCTTAACTTAGCTATGTCAATAGAATCGTCAAATGTCGAAAAAAGAAGTTGTGAGCCTAGACTGTGCAGTCAAAAATAACTCAAGTGTCGAACAAAGAATGTACTTTGTTCGAAGACTCCAAAGAAGGAGTCGAGCCTCGATTAAGGGGAGGCTGTTCGAGGACCATAAACCTCAGGGGAGACTCTACAGTGTACTTTGTTCAAGGGAGGATTGTTGGGAGGGAGTCCCACACCAGAAGAAAGGAATACATCTCTATTGGTATGAGACTTTTTGGGAAAGCACAAAGGAAAGTCACGAGAGCTTATGCTCAAAATGGACAATATCATACTATTATAGAGAGTCGTGATTTCGAACCGTTTTTAGATTTCAAAATAAGTAATTAGCTCATCTTAAGTAACTGTAGCTCATAGCTGGTTGAATTCGAGTATTCGATCCAGTAGATTGGAAGCAAGAACCTACTGTTTTCTCGATCCATTAGCAATATTCAAGTTATATTTTCCAACCCTTTAGATTCTTACTTTTAACAAGAATCACAAAAAAAGCAAAAGTAAGAGAAATTCACGAGAATACCCAAAGCAGCAAGCTCAACAGCGCTCCCCTGGCCAATAACCGCAGTGTCAATGAGACTCATCAACGGTCCACATATCCACAATCCAATGGCCGGACCAGTAAAAGTTACAATCTCCTTCATCTGACTCAACAACCCTTGGATCCCCAATTCTTCTCTTCCAATCCCCAATAACTGCTCATTTTCCTGTACTTCATTGTCAATCTCATTACTGCCTTCCCGCTCCTGATTATCGCGAGGAACCGCGAACCGACGGCGAACCCGCGGCGATACATCGACGGATAAAGGGGAGGTGTTGGTGGAGAAAGAATGGCGGGTGAAGGGAAAGGAAGGGCGAGAGAATGGTCCGAGAACTCTGGGGATATGGATTCGAGCAGCGATCGAAGAAGGACAATGGAGGGTTCTGAAAGACATCTTTGGCGCCTGGAAATGGATCGGAGCGAGAGAGAGCGAATGCTCCGCCATGGGAGTGTAGTGGTAGTGTCTGTGAAAGAAGGAAGATCGAATATTCAAAGAGGTGAAGCCACGTGGATGCTTTTTGGCCAATCATTTGTGAAATTATGAATTTTGGATTAAAAACACCGTTGATTCTTTTTATATGTTAGTTGGAGTAACAAATTTAGTCAACTTTTAGTATTTAAAAGTCAAATATAAATCAATTGGTCATTACTTGTATTTTCGATCCATAAATAAATATTCGAATATTTCATCTTATGATATGATTTAATGACATTTTTCATACATAGATCAATAAATCGAGCTACATGTATTTTATTAGCTATCGTGATTAGCTAAAATGAACTTAATTTACCTATAATCGACATGTTTTTTTTTTAAGTTGAAGGTTCAAACGAGCTTAAAATGATTAAATTCTTATTTTGGAGTGATTTTGAACTCGAACAAATGTGTTTTATAGTTGAACCGATCAGCTAAAGTGAGCTTAGCTCGTAGATGATTGAGCTGAAAATTTTAAATTATCGTGCTTCCACATTTGTTGTATTAAAAAAAAATAAACTAAAATAAAATGAATAAGGAGTACTTAGGGTGAGGAACCGAATGAGTCCCACAATTTACTAATTTCAACTATTGCTCGTGTTTCACGACTTTATCCTTTCTATCAATTATTTTGAGAATTTCTTAATCATCGTATCATCGAGATCACTCTCATTTGAATATGGTATCAGTTTACTCATGGATCACTCCTTTATTTGAGTGTCACATGCTCACCAACTTTCACCTTAGTTCTTTCCCGAGCTACATCCTACTGGGAAAGGTTCTATTACGATACCACTTGTAACGTCTTATCCATATAATTCCTTCCTCCTTAGAACCCAATGACACAGCTGTACAACCGAACATATCATGTTCAAGTAAGGTCGACTACTCAACCTAACATCTTTCTCGCTTATAGATTAATATCCTCGTTTTTTTTTCTCTCGTACACCCTTAATTCCCTTCCCCACATATCTTAAAATTTTGTTCATCGTTTCCTGCCAGAGCTACGTTGAGTTGAACACGTGAAAAGGAAGATTCAACCATCTAACACTTGAATTGACGATATGTAAAGTCAACTGAGCTCTATTCCGATGAGCAATAATTATCCTACTTTTTGAAACTTTAAAAAATAATATATTTATTTTATTATTTATAATTTCATATTAAATTTAATAAATTAAGTATTTTGTTCAAATTCAGAATTAGGCCAAGTCCAAGGACTAAATAATAAATCATTATAAGTAAATATCCTCGCAAAGCAAACACCTTATGTTAATATTAAAATATATAATTTTTTTAATAAACGTAGAAACCACGTCTTTTAAAATATTAATTATTTAAGTAATTAAAAATATTTTAAACAATGAAATCCTAAGGCCACGTTTGTACAACGTGAACAATATTTTTCGAATAAATAAATAAACGCGCTTATTTATAATTAAGTTTTTGAAAATTACAAATTTTTTTTTTTTTTGTCTTTTTTCCTTTTATTAAAGAATATTGGGTTTTTAATATTTTAAAATTTAAAATTTGTTGGCACGCTATTTTAATATCTTTTAGAAGATTTTATTACCACTAAAATATTATTAAATAATAATTAAAATCGGATAAGTTTAAATATAGAATATTTACAAGTCACTGACACATCATTAACATCAGATACAAACATTAAATATTTTAAAAATACAATCGGGTTAGGGTTGGATTGTGTAATAGTGAAAGCCTATCGCTAGCAG
The DNA here is from genome assembly GCF_002738345.1 of Cucurbita maxima. Taxonomy (NCBI): domain Eukaryota; kingdom Viridiplantae; phylum Streptophyta; class Magnoliopsida; order Cucurbitales; family Cucurbitaceae; genus Cucurbita; species Cucurbita maxima. The sequence goes on from NW_019272043.1 coordinate 3,337,797, forward strand.
ATATTGTCCTATTTGGACTCTTCCTTCGAGAGCTTCCTCTCAATGTTTTAAAACGTATATGCTATGAAGACAGTTTAACCCTACTCTAACCAATGACTCGCACCATTCGATAACTAGCTATGGTATCATTTGTAACAGCTATTGTTATCTTCAGTTCCTTAGTAGACGTATTTTAAAACATTGAGAAAGTCCTTGAAGGAAAAACAAAAAGACAACTATATCTGCGAGTAAACTTGACTATTACAGACTGTAACCCTATATTGGTGCGTTGACCTAATAGAAAAATGTCAACCCACCAATCGAACTAATCTTCTATTTTTAAAAAATTCAACCCAACCAAAATCGAAAAAAAAAATTCATTTAATATGAACTGGTTGATTTTTCAAATCAATTAAAATAAAAAAAAATAGAAAGGAAATAAATGCTGTTATTATTATATATTTTATTGGGCTAATAAAAAAAATTATATATTTTAAACCTTTTTATTAAATTATTTATATTAATTAAATATTAATGTTAATAAATTTTTTTGAATTAATATAAATATTAATGTTATTAAATTTTGATCTTCCACATCTCATCCTTACTTTTCCAATGCAATTTACTCATGAATTTATGGCCTCAATCAATGAACCATTCATACTATTATTTTAAATATATACATAACTATTATTAATTCTATTTAATTAAATATTTCAAAATAAATAAATAAATAGATTTTATTATTATTATTATTTTCAAATTATTAATATTTCTCTAAAATTTAGAAATTCTAATTTGTTCCATTATTAATATGAGTTTTTTAAAGTTAAATAATAATAATAATAATAATAAATAAATAAATAACTATAGAATTTTCCTTTTTGACTTCAAAAGAATCAATGAACATGAAAATGTTAAATCTTTTTATTTTTATTTTTTATTTTTTATCCTAGAACAAAAGCTTAATACTTGAATTAAAAATTTAAAAATGTTTTTTTGGAAAAAAAACAATAAGTTTAAAATAAATTTACCCTTGTTTGATTTAATAAACTAATATTTTTTATTTTATTTTATTTTAAAACAATTGCGACAAAAATTAATTACGAAAAAAAAAATGATTATTTATCTCTTTTGTTCATGCAAATATAACAAGAAATAAATAATCACAATAAAAAAAATACTCAATATTGATTTAAATCATCTCGGATATAATTCTTCTTAATATTGATGTGACAAGCTAAGAACGCTAACTGCTCGATCTAGTTTAGATATTAATATCGATATTGATTTAGTTCTCCTTATCATTTTTGTGAATATGATTTTAAAAACGCTGATTCGATTCTAAATCACTATTTTTCTTTATGCCAATTTATTAAATAAATATACTCCGGCAAGTATCAACATTCTAGTATAATCAGATTATGAGTTAGGAAACGTAGTTATAGGATGATTCTCGTTACAAAATATGATAAACACAGCTGATCGTAATTACTTGGGACCACAATTTTGTTGAATGCAAAGGGATAGAGATTATTTTGTTGTTATTATTATTTTTAAAATTTTCATGTCAATATTAAATTACTCGAGGACCTTTTACACCTATTTTTCAAAATTTTAGACTAAAATGTATGATTAAACTGCTAAAAACTTAGGAACCTAAAAGTAAAATTTTCTAAACATGTCACGACTTGACTTTTAAGTCTTCGAATCTCGAACTGTGACTTAAGAGATGAAATCGAAGGTAAACAAAAATACAGTAAAATTTAGCTTAGATTTTGAAAACGTGTTTAGAGAATAAATATTAAATCAGAGAGATATGTAATTTGTAGACTTAATTTACAAAAAATAAGGTTTCGAATGAGATCAAAATTTTCGAAACTTATCCTAATACGAGCTCAACTAGTTAAGACATATATTCTAATACGAAGAGTTAGATAGTTTCTATTGGCTCGTAAATTTTAAATAAATGTCTAATAGAACTTTAAATTTTCAATTTTGTGTCTAGTAGATCCCACCGGTTAAAAAAAAATAATAATAATCTATTTAATTTGTGATCAACTCGAAGCAAAGTAGAAATTTAAGGGTTTAATTTTAATTGTTTAAAAATATGTGTACCATCTTGCTTGTCCAGTACGTGTTGTTCATGATCGCATGTTTGTTCCATCCATCCTATGTAGATTGGGTTGAAAGTGTATGACCGTTTACCAAAATCATGTCTAAGTCGTTAGGACTAAAATGTTCTAAAATGTACTATAAGGAGATATGACTAGTTATCATTCCTCCCCAAAATTATATGTTATTTAATCGTAGTATTTCTTTATTTGTTTATAATCATATAATGTTATTAACTACACCAAATTGAATTAAATGCATAAATTAATGTTATTTTGTCGAGTTTTGGTGGATCCATCGGGTCTAACACGCCACTCACTTTCCACACCCAATTTTATTTAATGATGTATATATATATTTGTGATGACATTTGAATGAATAAAATAATTATAAGATGCCAACAAATCGAGAGCAAGAAGAACAAGACTGAAGATTGATTGCCATTTGAATTTGGGGCCGTAAAAAGCTTTGGTCTCTGCCAATTTGTATTGTACTCAGTGCACACGCATTCACCAGAACGCCCACTTTAGTCTTCAAATTCCCTCCACTGATCTTCCATTTCTGCAAATTCTTGAAACCACGTATTTCACGTTGTTTTCTTTGATTACAGCATCTCAACAAACAATCTGCACAGCTATATAAGCAGATTCCATGGATTTCTCTTCTTTAAATATCTGAAAACCATCATCCTTCATTAGATTGTCCATCATTTGGGGATTTGGGCTTCAATCATTCTGTTTTCTTCGCTATTTTGTTCGAATTTGTCATTGTCGATTGAATTAGAGGAACGCCATTTGAGGAATTGGGTGTTTGCGCTGAGGTTTGACCGGCGTGGGATCTGAAACTTGTGGAGTTTGGGTGTTTGAAATCGGATTGAGAGCTAGAAATGGGGAGTTTGAGGGCGATTTTGAGTCATCCGGATGACTTTTATCCGCTTTTGAAACTGAAAATGGCTGCTAGACATGCGGAGAAGCAGATCCCGCCGGAGCCTCATTGGGGATTTTGCTATTCCATGCTGCATAAGGTTTCTCGAAGCTTTGCTCTCGTTATTCAGCAGCTTACGCCCGAGCTTCGAAATGCTGTAAGTTCAAGATCAAGAGCTCGATGTCTTTTTTATTTATAGTAGATGTTTTGGTGTTCCTTTAGTTGAATTAATCTGTTTCATATCATGGATTGATGGTGGTGTTGTTGATGTTGAATCCATTTATCAGCTCTGATGGTTTTTCTTTTTGAACAGTTTGGTGGATTGATCGTTTGTTAGGAAGAACAATATTGATAGACGTTGAGTGAATATATGAACAAATCTGATGCTGTTTATCATATTTATTCATGTTTACTGATCTTTTATCACTGTGAAAGCTTTCCCGTTTCATTCCTTATATTATAACATGGATTTTAATACAAGTAACAGTTCTTACTGCACAATTTCAGTGTTTGTTTATTCACTAATTGTTGAAGTGTATGTATTTGTTTATCCAAATAGCCTTATTATGGTATTTCTTAGCTTATCGTTTTCGTTTATTCGCAGGTATGCATATTTTATCTTGTTTTGCGAGCCCTCGACACTGTTGGTATGTTATGATCTCTTCACTTCTTTTGTTTGTGAGATCCTATTCTATGCATCATTGGCCTTAAGTTTGAGAAATGTGATGGGTTTTGCTTCGATTGCAATCGATACAGGTCGAGTAATAACTAGATAGCCATTTTGGTTACATTATCTTAGCTTCATTACTGTGAGATCCCACATTGGCAGGGGAAGAGAACAAAACATTCTTTATTAGGGTGTGGAAACCTCTCCTTAGCAGCGCATTTTAAAAACCTTGAGGGGAAGGCCGAAAGGAAAAGCCCAAAGAGGACAATTTCTGCTAGTGGTGGACTTGAGTCGTTACAAATGGTATCAGAGCTAGACACCTGGCGATGTGCGAGCAAGGAGGTTGAGCCCCAAAGGGGGATGGACACGAGGAGGTGGGGTGGACACGAGACGGTGTACTAGCAAGGACGCTGGGCCCTGAAGGGGGGTGAATATGGGGGTCTCACATCGATTGGAGAAGGGAACGAGTGCTAGCAAGGATGCAGAGCCTCAAAGTGGGGTGGATATGGGAGTCCCACATCTATTGGAGAAGGGAACGAGTGCCAGCAAGGACATTGGACCTCAAAAGGGGGTAGATTGTGAGAATCCTACATCCGTTGGGGAGGAAAACGAAACACCCTTTATAATATAAGGGTGTGGAAACCTCTCCCAAGCAGACACGTTTTAAAAACCTTGAGGGAAAGCCCAAATAGGATAATATTTGCTAGCGGTGGGCTTGGGCCGTTACAATTACCTTAGGTTTACAAACTTAATTTATATTAAGTTCCCACTTCGGCACTCATAATCTTCCCAGTTATCAATTTCACTTGAACACGTTCACCCTACGTAATCGAGAAAAATTCTTTATTTTCTTTGTAATTGTATCAATACATGCAAGAACATGTAGAAATTCATGTTGGTTTCTTTGTTATGTGGCTTAGCCTAATTGTCTTATTGTGAGGGAGATTTTTCGGTCAATGGCATTTTCTTCTCTGTTATGGTTACACATAGCAGCTTTCATATGTTTTCAAACTGATCTAACATTTATATTTCTTTACAGAGGATGATACAAGCATAGAAACAGATATCAAAGTGCCCATTCTGAACGCTTTTCACCGTCACATATATAACCCTGATTGGCACTTTTCATGTTAGTATTTTACTTGTAATTTTTTCTTCTCTCTTTAGAATCGAAAAACGAATTAATGAGTTGAATTTCTGTGCATCTGAGTTCATATGTTTTAAGAGGTATTTTTAGTTAGGATCTCTTCTCTTCTTCTGCTGACTTGTGTTCTTGTTTCTATATTCAGGTGGCACAAAGCACTATAAAGTTCTTATGGATGAGTTTCATCACGTTTCAACTGCGTTTCTTGAACTTGCAAAAGGGTTGGTTACTAGAACCTACTGATTCCTGTCTGATGGTTTCTAACAACAAGATAAGAAACAAGTGATGACGTACATCATCCATGCGTGTTGAAGTTCGCCTCTTAAGAGACGAACTTCGTTCATGTAATAAAAACAACAATATTAACATAAATTGTTTCAAAAACGTTATATTTTAATAATAAGTTTAAGAAATAACAATATTAATGAAACTAAAAGTCCCATAAATGACTGATGTTCTTTCTGATTTTAGTTTACTTCACTGCAATTAGTTCTGTTTTGTTTGTTTTTCCTTTACAAAATGAAACAAACTTTTATGTGCACAAGAAAGAGTGTAAAGGCCCAGGCCTACCGTTAGCAGATATTGTCCTCTTTGGGATTTCTCTTTCGGGCTTTCTCTCAAGGTTTTTAAAACTCGTCTGCTAGGGAGAGGTTTCCACACCCTTATAAAGAATGTTTTGTTCTCCTCTCCAATTGATGTGGGATTTCACAATCCACCCCACTGACACTCAACCGATTGTAAGATCCCACATCGGTTGGGGAGGAGAATGAAACATTTTTTTATAAGGGTGTGAAAACCTCTCCCTAGCAGACACGTTTTAAAAACCTTAAGGAGAAGCCCGAAAGGGAAAGCCCAAAGAGGACAATATGTGCTAGCAATGGACGTGGGCTGTTATAGTTGGTATAAGAGCCAGACACCGGGCGATGTACTAGCGAGGAGGCTAAACCCGAAAGGAAAAGTCCAAAGAGAACAATATCTTCTAGCGGTGGGCTTGGCCCGTTACATAGAGATTATTGGAACTAGTTGTCCAACTCTTTAGTAACCTTTTCATTCTAGTATCAAATAAAATCCCTCCAAAAATGAAACATCAGAAAACCCCTTTGCTTAGAATATCTTTGATTCTGACTATAAACTTCTTCAGTGCTTAACTCACTATGCTCAATTGCCTCTGCAGGTACCAGGAAGCGATTGAGGATATCACGAAACGAATGGGTGCCGGAATGGCTAAATTCATTTGCAAAGAGGTACAGCATGACTCTGTCATCCATGGCTGAATTAATACGTATTGGTTGGCGTAGAGAACTGAAACATTTCTTCTGTTCTTGTAGGTAGAGACAGTTGACGATTATGATGAATATTGCCACTACGTAGCTGGACTTGTCGGACTTGGTTTGTCAAAGTTGTTCCACGCATCGAAGTTGGAGGATTTGGCATCTGATTCTCTTTCAAATTCTATGGGATTGTTTCTTCAGGTTAGCTATTATTCTCGAAGTGGTCAATGTTCTTTCCAATGATTTTGTTTCTATTTGCGTTCAAGTTTAACACCGACGACTGAACTACTATAACACAGAAAACAAACATTATTCGAGATTACTTGGAGGACATCAATGAGATACCGAAATCTCGAATGTTTTGGCCTCGCGAGATTTGGAACAAATATGCTGATAAATTAGAGGTGCATAAATCTATATGCCTTTGTCCTTTTGGTTTCTGGTTCTTATGTTGCCTTTTGGTCTGATTGGCTTGTTTCACTATCTTTGGCATTATAGGATTTTAAATATGAGAAGAATTCGGTCAAGGCTGTGCAATGCCTCAATGATTTGGTCACTAATGCTTTGAACCATGTGGAGGATTGTCTGACATACATGTCTAACTTAAGAGATCTTTCCATATTTCGATTTTGTGCAATCCCTCAGGTACGAGATTTTTCAACTCTTCGTGTAGGGATAAGTCATAAGCTAACTTAGTCGTCTCTGCCTCGTTGCGGGTCAGCACCTTCGAAAGAAATGGAGAACTTCATTATTCCCAATGAACCATATGATCTTGACCTATCATTTGTTCAATTTGATCGATCTGACTACTTAGTTAACTCTTTGATCTTGATGTTCCGTGTACTTTTTGCTTCATTTCAGAGGATATTTTTATCAATGCCGGAAATATACTGATTTGATATCACCCTTAAATTCGAATTAGCAAAAATAATCTCTCCTTGTATAATATGGATTCCAAACATTTTAAATGCTCCCGTTCTCCATAGAGCAATATTTTGACATCTTTGTAGGAATAATCATTTAGTTTGGGATGTGCTTTTGATAGATTATGGCGATTGGAACCTTAGCATTATGCTACAACAATGTCGAAGTCTTCAGGGGGGTCGTCAAATTGCGTCGGGGTAAGATTTCAATCTTTTAGTAAAGAAAATAAAGGGTGCACCGACTTGGTGGTAAGTCGAAAAAGGGAGCTAGCATTTTTGGAATCTGCCCGTAGTTTGAACTTTTGTGGCTTTTGTTCTGCAGGTCTTACTGCAAAGATCATTGATCGAACGAAAACAGTTGCAGACGTCTATGGAGCTTTCTTTGATTTCTCTGTTATGCTGAAGGCTAAGGTAGAAATCTTTCGGTCAGACTTAACGATTGCTCAGTGATCGGTTTTTGTTCTTCTGCAGAAATATGAGAGCTTATTACATTAACTAACTTCTTCGGGTTTTCTACAGGTCAACAACAATGATCCTAATGCTGCTAAAACCCTGAGCAGGATTGAGGCAATACAGAAAACATGCAAGGAGTCGGGTCTCTTGAACAAACGGTTCGTATTTTCCTCCTCGGTCTCACTCGTTTCTATGTCTCAAGCTTCAAATCCTCTGACCGCTCTGAAAATTTTTCATCTTTATTATCATCCACCAGGAACTTGTATGTGGTAAGAAGTGAGCCAATGTACAATCCAGCTGTGGTGAGTTTTTTTATTACTCAAATAACATCGTAACGATATCGTTTTCAACGTTAAAATATATGATGTTTCTGTTGTTCCGATCCAGATTGTCATCCTTTTCAGCCTAATATGCATCATTCTCGCGTATCTCTCCGCCAGACAGTTACCAGCTAACCAACCCATATGAGCATCGAACTCCGGTGAGTATCTTATCGATCGGGTCACTGATTACAGACAAAGGCAATGGCATATAGTCGTTATAGTCGTTTATGTTCTACGTTTGGTTTTGTGAATACAGGACAGGAGTTTGAACCGAACATGCCATGAACTTGGACGGTATGATTTAGTTTTTGGCTCCATAATCTTCCTCAGAGCTTTGTTTAAATGTTACAAAGGGTGTAAGTTAGTGTGTTGTTAAGTACAGACCAGGAAACGAGTGAGATCTTGTAGCATTCTAATGGGGATGTGTAGTGTAATGGTTGACATGGAAGTAAGCTTTGTTCTTGTTTTTTCAATATTCTATTAAGGGATTAAGTTTTGGAATTAAAAGTATCTTCCATAACAAATAGTGTGCATCACTGTCTTTTTAAGAAATCAGGAAATGAAAGAATATAGAAAGACGTGTAAAAAAATTCAACAAATGTAAAAACTAGAGATCAAATCATTGTTTTCTAAAATAATAATTAATTAACTTCAAATTAAGATATGTTTTGTTCAATGAGACGATTTTCAAATCTTTAAAAAAATTTGTATCGAGATTTTCAGCGAAAGAAAATCTTGTGATCTCAATCATCCACACGATTTCCTCTTAATTTCCTCCTCGGTCTTTACACTTCACGACCCTCGAAGAGTATGTGTTTAGTGCAAGGTCTCACAAAACATAGAACAATGAAATAATGTATCCATATGAGCTTTGCCCCTCGCTTTAATAATGAATGATACAGAGTCCCTCAATATATATGGCACACTTCACAAATAGTTTCTAGAGTTGAACCATCTATTTCTACCTGAACCCTTCTCGAGTTTCCCTCCTAGCGAACAGAGAAAGCTTATGCCTCATCACTCGCATTCACCTAATCGAGCAGAAAGTCGTTCGGTGGTCATCTTACAACTAGTCCAGTCAAATTAGGGAGAAGGACGCTGTATATTGAATAAGTCACCAAGATACCTCAAAAAAAAAAAAAAAAAAAAAAAAA
>NW_019272043.1:3347036-3407036 GCF_002738345.1 Cucurbita maxima
AAAAAAAAAAAAAAAAAAAAAAAAAAAAAAAAAAAAAAAAAAAAAAAACACCAACAAAAAGACTAGGACCAAGACCAACCTTTCCCTTCAACCTATTTGTGGTTTTGATTCGCATCTACTCGATCTGGCTAGTGCTCGATCTGGCTAGTGAAGGCCTACGGACAACCCAACCCATGTGCATCATTTTACTATAAACCCTTCAACCTATTTGTGGTTTTGTATGTATATGATCGTAGATTACTTTTTCAACATGTTTTATACAAACATGTACACCACTATTCGTGTTCCAATCTTCTTTTGTTAGTTTTTAACGATGTGAATATATACTAACTTATAGCCAAACCTAGGGAATACATTAACCATTGCACCTAGGGGGCTCACTAGGCATGTGCATGGTTTATGGTTTATGAATACGCTTATTATTTACTTAAAAGAAGCAAAGTAGGTTCACTACAATAAGCATTCTTATTGGCTAAACTGGAGAATAATACAACCGTGATAAAACAGAGCCTGTCCAAAAAGGGGGGGAAACAATAAAAGGAAGTTCAGGAACACCAGCCCACAAGGATCAATAGCAGAAATTGACGGTCTCCATATCACAAAATCTCAACAATTGGTATAATGAGAATTCTATCAGCAAGAACACGATGCATCATCCATCCGGGTACATCTAATGAAAAATAAAAGAAAAGAAAAAAAATACACATACAATATCCCCAACCGATTAAAATCATGCAAAAGGATCAAAACACCTCTGCAACCTTACTTGCAAGTACGCGTTCTCTTCTTTCTATATATCCAAACGGGAACCATCCTGCTTTGCCTTTGCACTCTCCCTCAGCCCAACCGTTGTTCGACACCTGTTGGAAGAACCAATGGAGAACATGATCAATAAGTGAGGTTTGTAAAGAATCCAAACAGACAACTTTGAATAAGTTGATTTTGTTTGAAACCTTTCTAACAACGACGTAGTCGCCAACTGTTAAATTAAGCTCAACATCTGACTCGGCTTGGTAGGGATGCACGACCTAAACAAAGACAAATCAGGTAGGTAATAATAAACAAGATGTAGAAGTTTCCAAGGAAAAAGGACTTGGCAGGCTACCTCCCCCAAAAAGTAACCCATGGAATCTGTTGAACCATTATGTGCTTGAGAAGCAAATACACCATTGACTTCTTCATATGATGGAGGAGGAGACATGGTATTGTCAACACTTGGACCAGGAGGAGGGGGAGTAGGAGGAGCTTCAATTCTCTGTCGCTCCATTATCATCTACAAATAAAAGAATATTATGTGCTTAATTCTTAAACAAGGTGTGAAAAGCTGCAGAAGAAAACTGGCGCGTGATTGCTACCTCGCCTTCAAGCTGATCAAGTATTTGGAGAACTCTTTGATGATAAGCGCGTTCTGCTTCAACCTTTATAATCCATGAAAAAATCGAGATCATTAATTTCAACATTCGACTCCAAAAATAAATCCAAACAAAACCAAAGAGAACCACCATAGATCCTGATAATAAAAAATATACCTACCATGGCAATGAGTCGCTGGAGAGTTAGCCTCTGTTGTTGAGCTTCAACAGCAGCCATGGCTGCTGCCGCTTCCTTTCCCATTGTTGCCATATTTGACTTTAGATCATGCAATTTTGCTTCTGCAGCTTCCAACTTTATCGTAATCTCACCATTGCCTGGTGTTTCCCTTACTCTTGCCTGGCGCTTGAAAACTTCAATAGCCTGTCTAGGTACAACATAAAATGCTGCTTAATTAAATCTTGGCTATAAGAAAACAATTTATAGATCATGAATTTCATTCTAATTTAGAATTGGAATTTTATTAAAATATGTCACGTCCTGAGCCAATAAAAGAAGAAAAAACAAAATTTCGAATAGAAGAATTAGAGTCTATTTACATATCAAGAACGGGAACATGGAGATGAGAACATTTTCACTCAATCCATTTGTTGTAATTTACATCAGGACACAAATCATCTCCAACTACTGAATCCCAGCTTAAATCAGGACTCCGTTAAAGAGATTGTCGTTCTTATTTTCTTATTAATGTAGATCCGCCAATTTTTTACATAACATTTTACTTCGTAATTTTATTGTGGATACCATACCAATCTAAATTTAAGTGTCATACAGGTCAATGTTGACAGCATTGATAATAATCAGTCCTGTTATCATTTTGATTCCACAAGAATTTTAGTAAACACAAACTTAAAATTCAGGTCCATTTTTCACCTATTTCATTCCAATTAATTTTTTTCCTTTGATTTTCCTAGACCTACTCTTATTTCATTCCAATGAGAGGAACAGCCACATTTTCGCATTCCCATTAGTTAATGAAATGGAATAACTCAAAGTGCTGATGAATTACCTGAGCTTCAGCTTCTTGTCGCATTCGATCATAACGTTGAGCAAGATGTCGAGCATCCTCCAAAGGAGCACCCATAACCATTGCTCTCAATGGCTCTGCAACCTGTTAATTGGAGTATGCAAGAACACTTAAAATCATCATTGTCTTTCTTAGTATGTTCATATGCATAATCATTCAAAGAATAACAACTCAGGATATGCAAGTTCCTCATATTTGGGTAGCTCATCATTTCAACTCAATAAGGGAATAGTTCTTAACTGCCTAAATTCCTGACAAAGAAACCTAACCATGATATACAAATTCCTACACTGAATGATTATGCATATGTTTGGGGCCATTATAATTGTTCCCAAAAGACTGAAGAATGAACCTTTAAAATTTGGTTAACTACTACTCAAATGCATAGTTGTTTAGGTAAAAATTATTTATACTTTCATGCTTCGGTACTTAGGTTTATACACAACAATTCATGCCATCTATCTTGCACAAAAATCTATGATCTAACCTGAGTACCAAGAGCCTTCAACATGTTTCCACGCTCTTTCTCCATTTGAGCACGTGCACGTCCATAACTTAATGCAGCTTTCGATAATGTGTTGCCACTAGTACATGTATTTTCAGCACCATATTTCCTGCTATCTTCTGACAACTTTGTTCCTGTAGAATAAGATGAACACAGGCAGAATGATGACAATTAAGCTCTAAATCTCAGTCCAATTACAAAACTCTGATAGCCCTGAAAGACCCAAGAACTTACCTATTTCAACTTGTTTTGAACCAGTAACAATATAACCCTCTACTCCTCGTACAATATCCCTTTGAAAATGCTAAAAGGAAAATGAACTTCACATAAATAAAGAGACAATGATATGGAAAAAATAAAGGAACTAAGCCATAGGATAAGTAGCAACCTTTCCAGCACGAGTTGATATATACAACTTTTCTAGTTTTTGATGTTGGTGAAGTTCTGCCTCATCCGTTATGATGTTATCTGAACCTCCATATCCTCCAGCACCAAACTGTTTGAGGACAGCCTACAAAGTAATATATGGTCACATTATATCGTGAACTTTTCCTACTATACCAAGGAAATAAGAATAAAATAAAAGCTAATCCTGCATTAAAATTAAGATAAGCAACAATGAATTAGTGGAGAGATGAGGGCGGGAAACAGATCAGAAACACATTCCTACAACTTTTTATCCAATTACACCATTCAGAAGAGCATTTCCTCGGAATAAGACACTAACCACTCTTTAAAGAGCATAAAGTTATAGTCATCCATCGCATCAATCCGGCATAAGAACTGTTACACAAAACTAGTGGTTCCTAGCTGAACCGGATTGAGCATAAGGATTACAGAATACTCCATCCCGCATTCCTCACTCCAAATATTCATCTCTACGGATAAATTATCCACCAGCAAAAGATAAGCGAAGACTAAACAAACAATCAAAGATTTCGCTTCCAGATCCATGAATTCGTAAGAATTAGTTAAACAACAAACGAATCGACATCCGAATCAAAGCCACCATTACCAACGCAGTAGCATTGCAGAATATACCAATTTTAAAAGTAACCGCAACAGAGACAAAAACAACCAAAACTACACAACAAATAAGCATCAATGGATGCGAAAAGAATAAAAAAATTCAAAACAAAAAACAAAGGATCGAGTAGAAACTTCAAAGCGCAGAGAGATCAAAGACAAAAACAGAAACGGATCTAAACAACAGGAAAGAGTTAGGGTTCAATTGGAACAAAAGAAAAGAAACCTGCTGCTGGCGAGCGACTTGTTCTCGTAGCTTAGTGGCTTGCTTTCGGATGGCCTCCATACGACGGGTCGAATCTGGCCCGGCGGGAATCGGAGGAGAAACGGCGGGGAGATTGGAGGAGAGAGAGAGAGAGGGAGAGAGAGAGAGAGAGAGATGAAGGCCTTTTTACGATTTTCGATTTGGTTTTTCAAAATTGGGAAGTTGGGCAGTCGAAGCTTTGGGGAGGCTTCGTACTCACATTTGTCTCTTAATTGGGTAAAATTAAAATATTACAAAAAATTTAAAAATAAATTAAATCCCGTTAATTTATATACAAAGTTTGGATTTGAACCAAATTTTGGTATTACCGGTTGCCGGTTACAACCATTCCATTTTCCTCTTTTAGTTTAATTAATTTTTTGCCAAATTCTCTCTAACTTTGACTTATTTCTTCCCAATGTCCAATGAATGGATATTACCAAAATTTCAACATTTAAAAAAAAAAAAAAAAAAAAAAACTTTAATTTTCAAAAAATTTAATAAAATTACATTTATTTATTACAAATATACGTTTGACACCCAAATAAATTAGAAATATATGAATAAACCGAGACCACATTCAAATGAGAATGATCCTGATAATAGAATTGGTGGCTCAATCATTTGAATTTCATGGTCAAACGTGTAAGTGATAACAAAACATGTCGGAACAACTTAGTTTGGTTTGTGTTTCAAAAATACTCATACATTTTCAAAATTGGGATAAATTCTAGCTCTAATTTTGTAATATTTAAAAATATTATTTAAAGTTTGAAAATTAAAAAATATATAAAATAAAAAAAGAGAAAGTGATTTAAAACATTTTATATTAATTACGTGGAGGGTATATATGAATAAAAAAAATAATAATTTTGATGTGAATTTGTGTGAAAATTAGGACGGGAATAAGTGAGAGTGGGTTATAATAATTATAATAATTGTGCCAACCAATGAATTGGGAGCTTAGTAAAGTAATATTGTAGCGTATAAAATAATCTTTGCATTTTTTAATGCTATCATTGCTTCCATACAACCAAATAATAATAATAATAATAATAAATATTTTCATTTTATTATAAAGTCCAATACAAATTTTCAACTTAGACTATACTTTTTTTCTCTCTATATTCGTGAGCATGCGTTCACGTATTTTTATAATAACCTCAACTATAGTTTTCATCATTTCTTTGCTTTCTTAGAACATTATTTATTTATTTATTTTGTCTAATAAATTCTAATTTTTTTTTTTATTTCATAAATCAAGATGGAGATGTTAGACGAATACGACTCTCTACAATGGTATAATATTATCCACTTGCTTTGCTTTGGCTTCCCAAAAGGCCTCATACCAATAGAGTTAGTATTCCTCACTTATAAACCCACCTCCTCTCGAACAAATCACGCCTCCCCTTAATCGAGGCTCGACTCTTTTTTTTCTTTTTGGAGTCCTTTGTTCGACATTCGAGGATTTGCCAATCTATTGGCACAGCTAAGTTTAGGGCATGGCTCTGATACCATGTTAGACGAACACGACTCTCTACAATGGTATATATTGTCCACTTTTGAGCATAAGAAAGCTTTGGGCTTCCTAAAAGGCCTCATACCATTATAAACTCATGATCATTCCCTAAATTATCCCTAAATTAGCCGATGTGGGACTTTCATCATCCAACGGAGATTCTGCAAGAAATTTAAAATCGAGTTTTGAATTATTTTTCTATCCCTAATTTATATATATGATAGTTCGTTAATTAAAAAAAATTAAGCATGTAATCTAGTACACACAAAATTAAAAATTAAATACATAATTGACATTATAAAAAATTCATAGACCTATTAGACGTAAACATGAAAACAAATTTAATTGAGCTTTTGTCTTATCACACTCCAATCAATAACTTCTTGAGATCGATACCTTGATATTTATGTCAAATTATCAAGGTCAACATTGTACTTCAATCATCGACTTTGATAGTACATAAAGAATTGATAACTAGTCACATCCCCTATAGTAAATTTTGGGGCACTTTAGCGAGTGTAGACATGATTTTAGTCATCGATTATACACCTTGTATCACCTGTCATATATATTGACACAACAATCATAGTAAAGATCTATCTAACATGAAAGCATGTAAAAAAGGTTTGGATCAGGCATGCAGTCATAGACAACACGTCTTAGACAAGTATAATAGGAGCATCCGACATATGGTCACAGACAACACGCCTTAGACAAGCATGACCGTGAATTCGTTCATTCCAATAGGGCTCAATGATATATGGAATCAAATGCAACAATGTCTACAATGCCACTAGCTTCCTCCACCATGTCGAGCATGGACATGAAATTAATGGTGGCTTATTAGTTTTCTCCTGTGACAAGGAACCTGAACCTTTAAGGAGGATTGGTGCGCTACGGCAAGAGAAGTTAGAGCAACTGGGATTGATTGTGTCTTTGCTCCATGTTAGCAGAGTATCCATTGTATTCAACTTGTCTAATTCAAGCAAAACTATATGCATTTTCATTTCAGGTCTATAGAGATACTACTGGGGAAGAGCCTGACATTGTCCAGGAATCACAGAGAGACCCTAGTCTACTTAGATGTGATATCCCATCTGTTTTTTCAAAAGGAGGCAAATTTTCAATTTTTGTCTTTCAAGCTTCCCCTAAATACTTTTAAAATGCGTAGGCTAGAAAAAAGTTTTAACACCCTTATAAAGAATGTTTCGTTCTCTTTCCCAACTGATGTGGAATCTCACAATCCACCCTCTTCAGGGTCCAACGTCCTCTCTGGCACTCGTTCCTCTCTCCAACCAATGTGGGATCTCACAATCCACCCCCTTCAAGATCCATCGTCCTCACTAACACTCGTTCCTCTCTCCAATCTATGTGGAATCTCACAATCCACCTCCCTTCAATGCCCAGCGTCCTCGCTAGCACACCGCCGCACACCACCAGGTGTCTGGCACTAATATCATTTGTAACAGCCAAAACCCACCGCTAGTAGAAATTGTCCTCTTTGAGCATTCCTTTTTGAGCTTCCCCTTAAGGATTTCAAAATGCATATGCAAGTGAGAGGTTTCCATACTCTTGTAAAAAATGTTTCGTTCTCCTCCCCCTTAAGGATTTCAAAACGCATATGCAAGGGAGAGGTTTCCACACTCTTATAAAAAAATGTTTCGTTCTCCTCCGCAATTGATGTGGGATCTTACAATTCACCCCTTTCAGGGCCCAATGAACGCTGGCACTCGTTCCTCTCTCCTTCTCCATTTCACAATTCCTATTTGAAAGAAAGAAACTTCTTAGCCCTGTAACAGAGGCAAGGTTATACAAAGCATGGATAGAAGCACAACCAGGAGTATCAATGATAAGAACACAGTGATCAGCAGGCATGGATTGTTGTGCACTCACATGCCAGGATACTATCACTCCATAATCAAGGGTATCACTACAATAATGGTTTCTTACTCAAGTTGGAATGGTGACAAGATGCATACAAACCATGAACTCAGCACTGATTACCTTAAGAACACTCTCAACTTCAGGGTATGCATTGTACTAAATCCTCATGGAAGACATGCCTAGATACTAGTTCCTAAATCTGAAACTTGGCAAATTAGAGTTCACAAAACTAGTTTTCTAAATGTAATTTTGCCGTTAAGTTTCAGATTATGATTCCTACAAACCACACTGAATTCCTCAATGGCCTTACCTAACCTTGTCTACAGCATTGCCATTCCGAGGTCCCGAATCAACGACACCGTAAGAAGGATTTTGAGTGTCAAGTTCGTGATGAGTCTATTTGAGAATCCAGTGGCCGATGATAGATTTGTAAATGAGCTTGAAAGCCGGGCTAGTTGACCTGAATACACAAAGAAATTTAGTTGAATAACAGTTTTGAGTGAAAATTCTTGAGAACTGCTAATTCAATTGAACAGGAACGCAGAGATCTGGCAATAGAAGCAGTAAGAAAATCACTTGTTCAGTTGAAGAACGGAGAAAACGCAGATGATCCGGTCCTGCTTCTATCCAAGACGATAGCCAAAGATCTTAGTCACCGGTACTCACGCCCACAATCTAGGTTTCCAGTGCAACGGCTGGACGATCTCCTGGCAAGGGCTCAGAAGCAACAATCTCACAACCGGAACCACCATTCTCGATGCAGCGAAGAAAACCGTCGATCCAAACACGGAGGTGGTCAACGAAGTAAGTTCAACGACCGATTACGTTTAGGCGAACAACTTCTCGTACGCCATTGTCGTCGTCAAAGAACTTCCGTATGCCGAAACGGACGGCGACAACCTAAACCTAACGATCATCGAAGGAGGCTTCGATATGATCCAGAACGTGTGCACGGTCGTCATCGTCTCCGACCGGTCACTGACGATTCCGCCGCTCGATCGCAGTTGGACGCGCTGGTAGCAGCGTGGCTTCCGGTACTGTGCGAGAAGACGTCACCGACGTGATGTTCGGCGACTATGGGAGTTCACCGGAAAGCTGCCGAGGACGTGGTTCAAAGACGGTAGATCAACTTCCGTTGAAGTCTGAGGATGAGAACCGTCTTGGATTTGGGCTTACAAAACTGAGCCTGGAAACAAAGCTCTACTAGGGATTCGGATTTTGTTTATAAAGAATTAGGAGTTAATTAATGGAATTTCAAAAACTTAATTAAATTGATATATTTTCAATTGGCTAATGTTCGTGGGTTAGAGTAAGATCGGGTATATTTGTAAAACCTAATCTTATCGGTGGTTGAAGTAAAAAAAGTGTTCCAATTGATCGGGATGAAAAAATGTACCAGCGAAAATGTTCGGAATGATAAATCTACTAGCTCAAATATTTGAGATGAAAAACATATCGACCCAAATATTTGAGATAAAAAATATACTTACCCGAATGTTTGGGATGACAAGTATACCACGGAATGTGCAAATTTACCTACCTAAATGTTCGGGATGTGAAAATATACCCGTCCAATTATCCACCTGGGTTGGCTCGTTACATTATTTTCAATAAAAAAATATTAATAATTTATTATTACTTTACCATCTTAATTAATCCCACCTACACATTTCAATTCAACTCAATTTTATTGTGGATCTCATTATTAATTGTTTGACTTCTTTATGAAGTAAATTAATAAAATAAAAAAGTACGAGTGAACGTTACACAAAAAGTCAACCTAATAGAACATCGTTCTTTCAAATTTATTTCAGACAAGTATCACAATTATTGTCATATCGTTTCAAAATAGTGTCATGTATATCTAATGTTCTAAGTTGATAAAGTATGAGTGATCGTTAGACAAAAAGTCAACCAAATAGAACATCATTCTTTCAAACTTAACTCAGACAAGCATCACAAAGATTGTCATACCATTCCAGAACAGTGTCATGTATATCTAATGTTCTAAGCTGATAAAGTATGAGTGAATGCTAGACAAAAAGTCAACCTAATAAAATATCGTATCACAGTGACTATCATATCATTCCATGACAGTGTCATGCATATCTAATGTGCTTATAAAGTATAAGTGAATGTTAGACAGAAAATCAACCTAGTAGAATATCGTTCTTTCAAACTTAATTTAGGCAAGAATCACATTCATTGTCATATCGTTCTATGACAATATTGTGTATATCTAACGTTCCAAGCTGATAAAGTACGAGGAGTATTAATGTAATTTTTTAAATAATATTTGTATTTTGTTACCGACCACTATTTAATATTTTTTTTCAATATTTGAGTGTATCATAATTTTAAATTGAAACTTATTTTAAGGAATTTGAATCTAAATTTGAATCAGATTTTTTTGAATATCTTATAGCTTAAGTAATTTCTTTTAAATTATTTTTAATAATTCTTTTCCTACCATATTTTTTTTACTTTATTAATTAAAATTATATATTTTTAATTATTACTTAATTACTTTAAACTTATCTTATATTCATAAACACTTAAAATATATTAAACCCTCGTCTCACACAAATATTTAATTTTATGTATAATAGATTAATTAATTTTTAAAAAATTTAAATTCTTTTATTGTTTAGTTTGATGTTTTTTTTTTAATAATTGTAACCTTTAATAATAATAATAATAAATAGAAAAAAAAAGATTGATTTGAAAGAATATATAACAAAATACCAAACATATTGAGTGGGTAAAATTTGGTTGAAGAGTTGGTATTTTTCAATTCCAAGTTTTTTAATTATAATATTTATATGAATATTTCCATTAAGCATATAAATTGACCTATTCTCTTTGACCCTTTAATATATTTATTTATTTATTTGTGATTTCATAAATAAAAAAATTATGCCCGACTAGGGTTTCCTTGTTTGAGATACGAACAATCATCTAGTCTTGTTGGTCCACAAATTTTGAATAAGTATAATATCTGGTGTCAACATCACACTCTATCGTTGAATATACTAAAAATAATTAAAAATGATATCTTGGTTCGTTTGATTTATTTTAGTCTTGGTGTAATGACCCAGATCCACCACTATTCTTTTTGGGTTTGCTTTCAAGGCTCTAAAATGCGTTTACTAAGGGAAGGTTTCAACACCCTTATAAAAGGTATTTCGTTGTCCTCCGAACCAATGTGGGACTCTCACAATCCACCCTCCTTCGGGACTCAGCCTCCTCATTGGCATATTGTCCTCTTTAAGCTTTTCCTTTCTGGATTTCCTTCAAGATTTTAAAACCCGTCTAGGAGGAGAATGTTTTCACACCCTTATAAATGGTGTTTCGTTCTTTTCTCCAACCAATGTGAGACTCTTACACTTCGTAGTTATAAAGATACCGGAATAAAATAATTAAAAAAAATTATATCTAAAGTTGTGTAAAAGGATATGGATAATGGGAAACATGATAAATATGTATAAAGCAAAAAAGCAAATAATAACAAAATTAAAAAATTAAAAAAATTAAAAAAGAAAATAAAACGATAAGTTCGAGATAATGGACTGTTAAAAAAAAGTCTTCCTTTTAGTCAAAGGTGGCCGAACAAAAAAAAAGAAGTTGGTCCAGATCAGCAACCAAATCCACCACGCGTCATTTTCTAGAATTTTCTATTTTTATTAAATAATTAATACTTTTCCCATTTTTTATTCATTTTCTTTCTAATATAAAAATATAAACCGAAAAGTATTATATATATATATATATATATATATATATATATATATATGTATGTATTTATGGTTATTATTAATTTAATTAATTATTTTAATTTTAAGTGACTTATAAATGTTTTTGTTAATGTTAAAGAATGTTCGAATAAATAGAAAACTTTAATTAATTTTTAGATTCGAGTCTAATCCACGTATAATTAATATATAATGAAATTCAGTGGAACCATATAATACGTTTATTAAATTTATTATATTTAATTTAACAGGACGTGACACGTAATTAAATAGATTAATGCATTAATTTATATAATCTTCCAACATCATTATAATTATAATTATATTATATATATAATTGAAGATGGATATAATATTCAAATTTAAGATACTAATGAAAGAAAATTGTCACGTAATTGCATAAGAGGTAAGTTGACTTGTAAGAGAAAAGTTTACACCAAAGTTGGAACAACGTTTGCGAGATCCCACGTCGGTTGGAGAGAGGAATATAACATTATTTTATAACTGTGTGGAAATCTCTCCCTAGCAAACGCGTTTTATCTTGAGGGGGAAGGCTTCTATTAGCGGTGAGCTTGAGTTATTATAAATGGTATTAGAGCCAGTTACTGAGTGGTGCGTCAACTAATATGTTGGCCTTTAAGAGAGTGGATTGTGGAATGTAGACACTTGTGCTCGATTGGAATTGAGTTTAGTAGGTTTAGATGGTTTTGTTTTAATTATCCGTGTTCGTGGGTTGACTTGAAACAATATGATTTTTGTTTTTTTCAAAATTTATTGATATTTATTAAAATTTATAAGTATTACGTGTAAATAATGTAAATGTCAAATAAAACTTTACTGTTTTTATATGGAATTAAATTTATGGTAAATTGATATTTTAAATACAGGCAACTTCTCCCTACTGTGAGCGGTTGTTATTATTCTCTTACTTGCTTATATAACGTCTCTTTCAATAATTTATCTTTGCACTCGTTTTCTAAAACTTTTTCTTAAACCGAGGTCAAAGGCTCGAACATACGTCGTTTAGCCGTAGGCGACATAAAAACGAATTGACTTAGCTCATTTGTTATTAGAAAGTGAGTGTAGTACATTTGCAAGTCGGCGGCTATCAAGAGTGCGATTTTCTCAAAAAAAAATTTAATGGTTTATTTATTCAAACATAAAAGAAATAAAAATATTTAGAAATACTGAAAAATACAGATTTTCTCCAAAAAGATTTAATTATTTTTTCTCCAAAAAAGAAAAGAAAAGAAAAAAAAAAAAAAAAAAGTCAATTATACAACGCGCTCATGGTGCCTGCCAACGCGAGTTTCCATAATATTCTGCCACCCAATGACTGATAAACAACAATGCAGATCAACCATTCACGTGGCTATACGCGCCGTGCGATCAACGGTTTGGATTTGAATGATTAAACATCTGAGCTGGAGATTTGTTACACGCGCTTTTGTGGCTGTGGGGTAAGAAAAGTCGCTCATGATCCGCCAGAATAGCAGGTTATAAAAGTAAGAAAATTTGAAAAAAAAAAAAAAAAAGGAAATCTAGAATCGTAATTAACGCGGAAAAGCCAAAAAAAAAAAAAAAAACAAAAAAAATCTAAAAATTCGATTGTCGTAAATAATGGAAAATTCAATTTCCAATTTCAACCCTTCACACGTGGGTCCCACTTCTCCGTTTTTAATTTTCAACTTGAATATAATTTAATTGATTAGATTAATTAAAAAAAATAATTTATAATTGTTTTATTTAAATTTATGGTTGATTTTTTAAAAAAATTGTTTGTCGTGCAATTAATTATATATATATAAATTCAATCGAGTTGCAAATACTTTTTCGAATGTTTGAGAGTGAATAAATAAATAAATAAATATTTTATTTATTAAAATTTCATTTTTATTACAAATAAAATTAAAATAAATGATCGAACAAATAGGTTTAACGCAATCTAAATATTTTATGTTTAAGTTGAGTTAATTTGATTATTTAAAGTTAAAATTTACAACTAGAGTTTGGTTTAAATTACATCTAGCTAGATGCAGTCGAGCCCAACTCATAAACACCTCTATTAATCAATAGTTTAAATCTTAGATTCTCGTTAAATTACAGAAAAATAATTACGACCATGGTTAAATTGGATACCGTCTTTCAATTTAAAAAAAAAATATAAGAAAAGAAAATAATAATGTTCTTTAGTTTAGAATATTTTAGAGTATTAAGCATGAATAAGATCTTATTCGTGTTTAATATATCTATCAAATGTTAATTTTGTATTTAATAAATTCTTAATCCAAATGCAATCTATGTCCCTCGTGCCATTCTTTTTTATTATAGTTTTCTTCTAGGCTTCATCCCGTCCGTTTCACTTAGAGGTGTTGTCAAACTCAATCAACCCTATCATACTTTTAAAAAAATTAAAAATATTTAACGTTTGTAACAAATACCGGCGATACGTTTCAACTTGTAAATGTTTGATATTTTAACTTTACGAGATTTTAGGTATTAATATAACATTGCTCGGGTCATCAACTCGGTCTAAACGCTTTTTCCAATCTAACCCGTGTACACCTCTATAATTAGTTCAATAGACGATCAAGATTTGAACACCGTTCAATATAAAAAATTTACCATAGTTTTTGACCATTCCATTTAAAAAAGCAATAATCCCTAAACCATGGGTACAAAAATCACCGAATAAAATTAAAATACGTTAAAAAAAAAATGATAATAAAGAGTGATGGCGCAGTTGGGTGGAAGAAGAAGAAGAAGGAGAAGCCGGCTAAAGCCTGCTGTCCACCGAGGCCAAGAAAAGTCAGCCCCACCATATGATCAAACCATGTGTCCACAAAAGTAAACCAAAAAAAAAAATAATAATAATTAATTTATATTTATTTATATATTTTGGAATCTGCAACTGCCGCTCTGACCCGTCTTTTCCTTTCCTGCCTGCAATTATTCCCCACCCTCTCAGACAGGTAATAGTTATTACGAAGAACACCAATAATTTTGTGTTTTTTTGGTGTTTTTTTTACTAAATCATTTGTTTTTTCTTTTGGGTTTTAGAAAAAAATGGAGTGTTTGGAAGCTAAGGCTTTGAAATCGAGTTTCCACTGGGAATTAGCCATGGAATCTGCTCAACAAGACGCTTTGGTGGAGGAAATTTGGTGTTTGAACGGAGCTAATCTCGTCGCCGGCGAGGAGTTTGAAGTCGACGAGTTTTTTAACTTCTCTAATGGAGATTTTGAACATGGGTCTGCTTTGAGAGTTGAGGAAAATGACGATTATCAAGAGTTTGAGAAAGATTTGGTCTCTGTTTCGTCGGATTCGAACCAGTCCGGCGAGATTCCGGCTGCCGGAGAGGAGGACTCGAAGTCGCTTCTTGCCGTTGAGCTTGCTATTCCGGTAAATTAATTTCTGGGGTTTTGTTTGTTTTGGTGGGTTTTTGAAGTTTTTTTTAAAAATTTTAAAATCGAAATTGGAATCTTCGTCTTCTCAGGGCGATGCTCTGGCGGAGCTTGAATGGGTTTCTCATTTCGTCGACGATTCTCGGCTGGGATTTTCCAGCGCCGCCGTGGCTTTCAGCCGCTCCGAGCCGGAAAAGAACCTCGCCGGAGGTGTAATTTCGTGTTTGCCGACGTTTGTTCCGGTCAAACCAAGGACGAAAAGGTCGAGACAAAGTCGGCAAACGAAATCCACCGGTTCTTCTCTGAACCAATCGTCGTCGTCATCCTCCTCCTCGACGTCCTCCGGCGTTTCCTCCGCCTCACAGTGGTTCATCTTCTCCGACGCCGGCGAGAACGTGGACTCTTCAAACGCCGCCGGCGAGCCTCCGAAGAAGCAAAGGAAAAAGTCAATAACATCGTCGCCGACAGCTCTTCAATCCGGTGGTTTGACCGGTCAGATTCCGCGGCGGTGTAGTCATTGTCTGGTTCAGAAGACCCCACAATGGCGAACCGGTCCACACGGGGCCAAAACACTCTGCAACGCTTGTGGGGTCCGGTATAAATCCGGTCGGCTTTTTCCAGAGTATAGACCGGCGTTGAGCCCCACTTTTTGCAGCAATGTTCACTCAAACAGCCATCGAAAAGTGCTCGAAATGAGGAAGATGAAGGAGGTCTCCCAACCGGCAACCGAGTTGACTCCAATGGTCCGGAGTTACTAAAACCGACCAACCGGCTGAACCGGTTGGATTTTGTTGTAGGGCTAAAAAGGGAATCCAATTTATAGTTGTAGGTTAGGGGAGAAATTAGGCAGAGCATTAATTTTATTATAGTATTTTTGTGAAATTAATTTGATTAATTAGATTAGGTAGGAAAAAAAAAAAAAAATAGAGATTTTTCTATTTTTGTATTAATTTAGATAATTTCGAATATAAATATTCATACTTTCTCTACAGAGTTGCCTTCCTTTCATTGTTTTTTTATAATAATTTTTTTAATTATTATTTAAAAAAAAAAAAAAAAAACATTATTGAAGCTTTTAATTTATTGTTGGGACATTATTGAAGGGCAATAAAGGTGAGTAGGATATGTAGTTGAAATTATCTCAATACCTTTATAATTTCTTGTTATCGATAATCATTTGATTTTAAAAAATGATTAAATTAATAAAAAATACTTAAATTTTATACTTTATTTTCAAAAATATTTTTTAATTTTCAAAAGTTTCGATACTATGTTTAAAAAATACTCATCAAATTTCAAAAGTTGCATTAATGACTTTTATCACTCCATCTTTCACAATGTGTTGAAGAAAAATTAAATTGCTCATTTCAGTTTTAATTTAATTTATTAATATTTATTAGTTATTTAGAATTAAGGCAATTTAATTTTCCTGTTCAACTGAAAGATGGAGTTAATTGAACAGAAAATTAAATTGCATTAGTTCAGTTTTAATTTAATTTATTAATATTTATTAGTTATTTTAGAACTAAGGCAATTTAATTTTCCTGTTCAACACATTGTGAAAGATGGAGTTAATCCTCGGAAGGTATGTGGGTAATAGGCATTGCCTTAGCCTTTCCTACTCCTGATAAGGTATGAGGGTAATTAGCACTGCAGTATTATACAGAAATTGCAAAAACCGGATAGGGAAAAAACCTGATAGGATAAGATAGGATAAGATAGGATAGAGCAAGACTTAATAAGCTGTTTCCATGTGTCGCCTCTACACATTGGGAAGAGCTTTTATTGCAAGACTTAATAAGCAGTTTCCCTTACTCGCCGCTGCTGTAGCAGTCACCGAAGGAAGTTCCACTAAGCCTTCGGTATTGGTGCACAGTGGATGGTGCCTTACTCCTCTGATGTGATAGTGAACTGCAAATCATGTCACATCGGAGTCTACACTTATCGAGAAGTGTTTTTCGTAAGGAGTAAGGTATTTGCTTATTTAATTACTAAACGTCAAACCTCAGTATCTCTACCCCGCCCTGCATGAGTATAAGGCTCATGCAGTAACCGAAGGAAATGCCACTACGTTATTAAAAAAAGTTCAAAAAATTTATTATCGATAATATATGGCCGAAAATTATCTACCAACACCTCATATTATTTCCAATTTTTTATATTACGTTTAAAAGTTCATGAATATTTTTGAAATACTCTATTTTTTAAAAAAAATTAATTTTTTTTTGAAAATGAAAAGGTAATTTTTGAAATCCTTGAATAAATATTTGGAATAAAGCATTAAGGATTTTCTAAGTTAAAAATATTTTTAATTTTTTTTTTAAAATTTAAAGATATTATTGAAACTTTCGGAGTTAAAAGTTAAAAAGAAAAGTGCAAAATTTAAAGATATATTTATTAATTAAATACTTTTTTAATTTTTAAAATTTGATTTAATTTTTGAATTTATGCGTAAAAAAATAGATAATAAAAGAAAAAAAAAATAAAAAATAAAGGACTAGTTTTGAAAACTTTTTAAAATACAAGGACCAATATGCAAACCTTAAAAGATTCAAAAAACCACACATGTAATTCAAAATTTACCCTCATCAAAATGAATTGAAAAACTAAGAACAAGCATGAACAATCCTTAAAAATGATTAAATTCATCACATTATTTATTACACCCATGCCCATCTCTACACAGTTGTAAGAAAGATAAGAACTTGATCAATATTTCACATGATGGGGCGACGTCGGGATTCGACAAACTACTATTGTAACGACTCATGTTTATTCAAGTAATCCATGGACGACCGTACCTCATTTGGGTCGTCTCCGGTAAGGGTATAAGATATCGTCGAAGCTCTCTTTTATGTAGTTGCAAACTCGGTTCACATTTCTTGCTACACCTGATGCGACAAGGACTGCGTTTCTTTTAAACCTGCACCACATTGTTCATAGACATTGTTCATAAATTGAAACCCATTTAGCATTCAAAAAGATATAGTGTGTCAAGCAAGTTTTTGCCTGTTTAGGTACTCGTCTCCAGCTGGATACGACGGTTTATAGCTGCGTGGCTGTGGAAAGGCGGGGCTATCTGTTGAATACGAAGATCAAACTTGAAGATCAATATCTCTCCGACTAAGAAGCACGGACACAGACACGAGACACAATTTATCAAAATATGTTCTTTTAAAAGATGCTTAAAAACGAGTTAGAAGATTCACTCTCAAAATCTAGTTATTATGCTTAAACCAGTATCCTATGCGTGCCTAATGTCACAATCACACTCTTGCGGAAAGGGGACAGCGATTGTGCAGCACTTGTTCTAACCTAGCAAACAAGTCAGCCGTGAGAAATTTGGACTTCGCAAGCAACGTCGGCGTATTCTCGAGACTCGAGTCACGTTTGCGAAAGTTGTTTTAGAAAACGTGAGTGAGGAAATACATTTGAAAACAATTTGAAAGCATTTAAGAAGGCAACATTATATGGCTACAAGCTACTATAACTCAGGGTGGAAGAATTGACAACTAGTCCCATCCTCCTATAGTAACATTTTGGGGCATTTTAGCCTTGGCGGGTGTAGACATGATTTTGGTGAAAAGTCATACACCCCCGTATTGATACAACATGTAATAGTAAAGACCTATCTAAGATGAAAGCATGCAAAAAGGGTTTGGAATGGGCATGGACAACACGTCCTAGACAAGCATGATCGGGACATCCGACATGTGGCCAATACAACACGCCTTGGACAAGCATGACCGTGACACCTAACATACATGCTATTAAATTTGTACCATTAGTGTCAAACATTCATCACAAGTGTGCAATACATGTCTAAACAGTGTCAAAGTGTTCGTGCTTTCTAAGCTCTACAAGATTGGATTAACAGATTTATTGAGCTCGAAACAAAGGTATCTAAGACGATAAAAGGAAATTGAAGGAGTACCTTCAGTTTTATTATGTATATGAGCTTGGGACTGCGCAGGTCTTTTGTCCAACAATACCTAACAAGCATATGACTGTTGTCAAGGTATAAAATGATAAAAGAATAAGATTTTAATGAAATATAAACTAAAAATGCATCTAAAATTGTAGGGTTCAGGGACCATACAAGACCGAGTCGGCTAAATTAATAAAAATACCCTTAAACTTTATAAAAATCTAAAAAATACCCTTATCATTACTTTTGGAGGGGAACCGTATTATGTTTCAAAAATACTCTTGAACTTTTAATAGTGTTTCAAAAATACCCTTGAATTTTAAACATTTTCACTAATACCCTCCAACGTTATTAAATTAAAAAATACCCTTACCGTCAATACTATGTTTAAAAAATACCCATAAAAACTTTTGAAACATAGTATTAACGGTTTCTATCCAAAACTAACTGTAAGGGTATTTTTGAACTTTTTTAAGTTTAAGGGCGTTTTTGAGATTTTTTTCAAAGTTTAAGGGTATTATTAAAACTTTTGAAAGTTTAGAGGAATTTTTGAGACAAAGTATAAAGTTCAAGAGTATATTTATTAATTTAGCCCGAAGATTCTAATTAACAGACACCTGAAAAGAAGAGTTAAATTTAACGAACCCCAAAAGCTCCTCCCCAAATGTCTCAGACCCTTTAAAAATCAAACAGTTCCTCATAATAAACCCAAATATCCCACAAAATGGCAAAAAATTCAGCCTACACATGAATTTTAAGGGCTATTAAGAATAAACAGAGCATCACAACATAAGCAGATGAGGCATTACAAACCTCTAAACCGACGCAGAACGGAAGCTCAGCTTGTTTGTTTTGCTCGTCGTTTGATGAACCTTTCTTTTCTAAGTAGACAGAGTAACCAACGCAAGCATACTTGAAATCTGTTAGACTTCTTCCCTCTTTTGAAGCTTCCTGCTCGGTTTCTCCCACTATGTAGTTTGGTACTGCTTACAAAAAGTAATATTTACTATGGGTATAACAAAAAAGAAGCCCTCAACAAATTACAAGAATAGACACCAACGTAAACAGCCTAAAACAACGATTCCACGTGGATTAAGCAAACTGGCAATCCGAAAAAGATGGTCAAGATCCTCCAATTGTTGATGACAAATGAAATGCCACTATGGACACAACACTAAGGAAGAAAGTGAAATCCCACGTCGGTTGAAGAGGAGAACAAAACTGATATGAACCAAAAAACATCAATCATACAATATACTTCAATGAAGATGTGAAGAAAAGGTTGTCAAAATTATCAAAAGATGTTTCAATTCATGCCACATTGAAGAAGAATGAAGTTTAATTGTTCTAAATTTTGGGTGGTTTACAATTTAGAGTAATTTAGAGTTTTTATGACTTTTTATTTACTTTAGGTTACAATTACATAATGGTTAATTATGACCATTAAGTAATTAACTATGAATGTTACCACTCTTGGAATGCCTTTAGTAGTTTCATTTTGAGGCTATATAAAGCCATGTATGTTGTATTTGTAAGAGACTTGGAAAATGTAGTAAAAGAAGCATTTGTGCTCTTCTTTAGCCAATGGCTAAGTTTCTTTGCAATTCTATGTAGTTTAGGTTGCATGTAGAATCATTCAAGCTCGACGTGATCAATCTTGCTTGTGGAGTGATTCGAATCTCAAACAAGTGTTTGAGATATTTGATCAACAAGAATCATTCAAGCTAGACATGATCGATCTTGCTTGTGGAGTGATTCGAATCTCAAACAATGTTCTTGTCTTGAGATATTCGATCAACAAGATAATCCGAATCTTACTCCCCTTGTAGTGGTTCCTTATCTTATCAAAAACATTCTTCATAAGGGTGTGGAAACCTCACCCTAGTAGACACGTTTTAAAACCGTGAGACTAATGACAATACGTAATGGACCAAGGAGGACAATATATGCTAATGGTGGGCTTGAGCTGTTACGAAGAATGTCATCGTTGGATGCAATCCTGGGTGCTCACTCTACCTAGTAAGACTTGTCAAGCAAAGAACTTCACTTTCTTAGGGACTTTCACCTCCAAAAGGCCCCGAGTAGGAGACGGGGAACATGGAATGAGGAAAAAGGGCCAACAAGTGAAGTCTTTAGGAGGATTAGGAACCCAAACCCAAATATTCCTATGCCCATTACCTTCGAAGACTTGCCAACAAAACCCCAAAGAAGGTGAAGAGGATGAATCAAAAGTAGACAAAATAGAGGCCATTGAGAATTACTTCCGATCAGAGAAATGATAAATGCAAGGGAATAACTCACAAAGAAGCTCAATTCCTACCCACAAATCATCCGTAGAAAACGCATCTCCAATAACTTGAGCGATTTCGATCACCTAGCAGACTTTTGATTTATTCCGTCCAAGCCCTCATAGCATTCCTTATGTCCCATAGGTTTGATCCTGTAGAATCGGATCTTTTGCATAATACTAATCAACAGGGCCTCATTGGTAAGTTCTACAATATCTTGTATCAACATCATTGTAAGCTGACTTCGAGCTATCGGGAGAGGAGAGAACAGTAAGAACTAGCATTCGTATTGAGACTCGAACTCATAGGCATTTAACGGAGTTGTTGGAGATCAATCTCAATAGTCAATACAATCGTACCTTTACAATTAAATAGATTCAAAGGCAATTCCTCCACCAAATTCTCTTCTACATATGGATAGATCTAGGATATTCGACCCATGCATTCTCAAATGATTAATGAATGTATCCACTCAAACAACTGCTAAATCAATGACCCATCATATATACTAATATCTCTAGGACATGATGACAAAGGTTTAGACCAATAACCACAACGAGAGTAATAGAGTATGCAGCTAGCAGAACCACTCGGACGCTCCAAGTGATTTCTTGATGTTTGCATGGTTACAAATCACATTCTAAAGCATTGCTGCCGAAGACATCTGAACGAGCTCGTATTTTTCTGACTAATCCTCTCCCCTTTTCAAAGACCTTTTCCAGTTCCTAACACTAACCCGAAAACCATTTCACGAGTACTCCTACTTTATCTCATGCTTCTAAGTGAGCTAATGTAGTTTATTCAATACGTTCTTTGTTCAGCTAATAGTCTCGTCCCATTCTTTATAAGATCGGGCCAATGTTCTGCAAGGGAAGTTCAATTTTCACTTTGATCCTGAAAGATTCCTACTCCTAATGATAATGTTCCCAAATTTTCCTCGTCATAACTTGATTCATATTCACCTACTGGATTTTGAGATTCAGGAACAGGGCTTCATTAATCCACTTTCACTCCTATTCTTACCTATCTACATCAAAAAGACACTCGGTTGTGGCATCTTGACCCAACAAATATCAAGTTCTACAACTACTGGGAGCTTATCCACCAAGGCATAAACATCCATGATAGGGTTCAAAATAGCTTCCTAGGATGAAACAATCAGAAAAAAAGCAAAAACAATTTCAAGCTCCTAGAATTTCAAGAACCAGCCATATCAGAACCCAAATTGAAATCGAATACAACAAAATCACGAATCTAAAAAGATTCTCAACCATTTACCGATACCCCCAATTTCATGGTAATCACTAATCCAACGGAATATGAACATGCAGTAAGGAAAGCAATAAAGATGTACCTTGTTCGAGGGTTTTGGAGAATCCAACGCAGGTGGGAGATTTAGATTTGGATTTCTGAAGTGAAGAGTAATAGAGGCAGCCCTTACAGGACTTGCCAATGGAATCCTTGGCGCCATTAGAAGGAAGGTTAGGAGATTGATTCTGAGCTCCGTCTAATTCAGCCATCTCCAAGTTCTTGAACACTCTCGCTAGCTATGCGCATCAAATTCAATTACAGCTGCAATGGTTCGTCCAAAACGCTCTCTCTCGCAAATAGCAGGCTATGAAATTTGCAGGAATGGAAAGCACCGACCGAATAAATATTTTATTTTTTGAGCTGAAAAGTAAATAAATAATAATATAAAGTATTTTAATTTTTAAATGTTTTATTTAATAAATTTTAATTTTTAGATGGTTCGGGTTGCTAGAGTTTGTGCCCCTAAACGTTTCAATTTTTATATCTAATATTTTTGTGCATTTTAAATAAATATTTGGTGGTTTAATAATATTTTTAAAGATTAAATATAAATTTAAAAGAACGATAATAATTGGTATCTTATCAAACTAGTTATATTTTAATATATGAAAATTTAGATATTTATGGACACAACTTTAAATATTTAATAAGGATTTTATTTCTATTTTATTAATTAATGTAGAATATTATTTTAAAAATTGTATACATGGTGATACTCGCTCTCACAAAAAACCTAGGTTTAAGTCCGATTCGTGCGGAAAGACGAAAAAATCCTTTGAATTGGGCAAGGAAAATTTTATTTTATTTTCCTTTTTTTTCTATTATATTAATTAGCGTATTTTTATTATTCTAAAAACGATAAATAAATTTCATTGTATCACTTTCTTAGGGTTCAAAACCTCCCAACGAAAATTTTATTCTCTTTCTTTTTTTTCTATTTTATTAATAAAGATAGTATTTATTATTGTGGATAAATAAATTTCATTGTATCACACAAATTCTGTTGTAGTCTAGTTGGTTAGGATACTCGGCTCTCACCTGAGAGACCCGGGTTCAAATCCCGGGAACGGAAGTTTTATTTTATCCTATTTTTTTCTATTTTTTTTTTCTGGAATTTGGAAATTATGAAGTTCTAATTAAAAATGGTTATTTTCTTTATTTATAGAAAAAAAGAAAAGGAAACAAATGTATTTTATTTCTTTTTAAATATTTCTTTGGTTTATTTGTATTATCATTTTTTTTATGTATGTATTTTCAAATTTTTTCAATTTTAATTAATTTATTTTTAGAATTTTCATTTTAATCTACTTCATTTTACAAAGTGTTTATTTATAGAAAACTATGATCGTATTTCAAGAAATTTATTTAATTTAGTGTTTATTGAAAATTTATTTTTTCTCCATGCAACTTAAATACTTTTTAAATCTAATTTTAAGAAAATAATACCTTTATATATTACAAAATTTACATTTTAAACTAAAAAAATTATTTTATTTGTATATCTAGTCATTATTTTTTTTATTTTTAAACATATATTATATTATTTTCACATGAAAATTACTCAATTTTCTTTCCCACAAATAATGACATTTCAAATCAAACTCAGTTTAATCGATGAATATAACTTAGTTAATTAATTCCCGTTTCTAAATTTAGGGTCGGAAGAAACGAGAAATAAGAAACAATGTCCACTTTGTATCGTTTTTACGAGTTTTTTAGGATTACACAAATACTATCATCTTTAGACTTTATCTTCCAGACTTTCTCAATTACACGTCTATTAGCGAGAAATTTTCATACCCTTGTAATGAATGCTTTGTTTATCTCTCTAACTGACATAGGATCTCACATTTATCGAACATATTTCTTCTTCTAGTTTCTTAAAAATAAATGTAACATGAAACACGAACGTTATCAAATGAGAGCTCAATTCTCTAGCATAACCCAAAAAAGGCGAGACCCCGAATTTCCTATACACAAACCGTACTTCCTCCCATCCACACACTACTATTAACCACACATAATGAATCAAACAAATAAAACCAAAAAGGTCCATTTGGAAATTCATCATCATAAAGGAAATTATCACCTCCAAGATGCTGACGTGGCAAGCTATCAACCGTTCTTTCTAGTGATCACAAAATCATCAAGAGCCTCATATTTTGAGAAAGCCATGGATGTGATAACCCTTTCTCCAATTCAATTTTAAGAAATAATTAATAATAATAATAATAAGAGATGACAAAAAAAAAATAAAAAAAAATAAATAAATAGGGACAGTGCCAAGTCAGCAAAGTTATCATCCACGTGGCAGAGAAATATTGGAAGATGGACAATGGCCGCAAATTGGCAATCCTTAATCAACTATAAATACAAAGAGAAGGCTTCCCATTTGTGGCCACGAGGCAGCAACAACCAGATCACAGAGCGTTGGTGAAAACACAAAAAAGATAAGATTTTTCACTTCATCAATGGCCTCTGCTTCTCTCCTCAAATCCTCCCCTGTTCTCGACAAGTGCGAGTGGGTTAAGGGCCAATCCCTCCGCCAGCCACCCCTCTCCGCCGTCCGCTTCCACCCCACCGCTGCTCCCTCCACCCTCATCGTCCGTGCCGGCTCCTACGCCGATGAGTTGGTCAAAACCGCCGTATTGTATCGTTCTATTTCACTCTGTTCATGTTTATACTCTGTTTTTCTTGCTGAACTTTAATGGGTTTCTTGCAGAAAACCATTGCGTCGCCGGGACGTGGGATTTTGGCCATGGATGAGTCCAATGCAACCTGTGGCAAGCGGCTGGCGTCGATCGGGTTGGAGAACACGGAGGCGAACCGTCAGGCGTACAGAACCCTGCTGGTAACTCCGCCGGACCTCGGCAAGTACATCTCCGGCGCTATACTTTTCGAGGAGACTCTGTACCAATCCACCGTCGATGGCGAGAAGATTGTCGACGTTTTGGTTAAGCAAGGCATTGTTCCTGGAATTAAAGTTGATAAGGTGAGTTCAAATTTTGAATTTTTTGAAGTATTGAGAGATTAAATATTGGGTACCCTGTTTTTTGGGGGAAAAAACAGGGGAAGTTTTGAGAGATTAAATAATGGGTGCTCTGTTTTTTGGGGGAAAAAACAGGGGTTGGTGCCACTTGCTGGTTCGAACAATGAATCATGGTGCCAAGGTCTCGATGGGCTTGATTCTCGTGCAGCTGCTTACTATCAGCAGGGCGCTCGTTTCGCCAAATGGTATCGAATCCTGTTCTTAATTTCTGTATCTCAAAGCTTAAAAAGGCTTAACAATGGCGGTTTTGCAGGCGCACAGTCGTGAGTATTCCCAATGGCCCATCGGCGCTCGCTGTCAAGGAAGCTGCTTGGGGGCTTGCTCGCTACGCTGCTGTCTCGCAGGTATCAACCAATCAACCCTCGTTGATTTTCATTAATGTTCACAACATATAAATAAATTTCGATCTTCATTAATGTTCACCACGTTTAAATAGAGTTTGATATTCATTAACATTTACAATGTTTAAATATGATACAAACTAACAACTAACGGTACAAGAACAAGTTCCTACTGTACAAGCTACCAACTAAGTCCTACTATACAAGCTATCAACTAACTCTTCCGACTGTACAAACTACCAACCAACTAATTACAAGTTCCTACGGTACAGACTACCAACTAGTTTCTACGGTACAAACTACCCACTCGCTCCTACTATATAAGCTACCAACTAGCTCCTACTATACAACTACCAACTAACGGTCTTTAGTTCTTATAAGACAAGTTACCAACTAACTCCTGCTCTACAAACTAATTCCTATCGATAAAGATTTTTTTTTTAACTTATTACATTTTATGATACTATCTTCAATTACATCCATCTATTTTAGCTTTGATATAATGTTAAGAATGAGAAACATAACAGAAACTTTCTCATTTTTTTTACATTTTAACAAAACTCCATTTAAATTCGAGTTTTTGATTTGAGCAATGGTTTTTGCAGGAAAATGGGTTGGTTCCGATCGTCGAGCCGGAGATCTTGCTCGACGGCGAGCATGGAATCGACAGAACTTTCGAAGTGGCACAGAAAGTTTGGGCAGAGGTGTTCTTCTACTTAGCAGAAAACAATGTTTTGTTTGAAGGAATTCTTCTGAAACCAAGCATGGTTACTCCTGGAGCTGAGTGCAAAGAGAAAGCCACCCCTCAGCAAGTGGCAGAGTACACTCTGTCTCTTCTCAAACGAAGAATCCCTCCAGCTGTTCCTGGAATCATGGCAAGTCATGAAAACAGAGCTCAAAATCATAACAAAAAACCAAACTTTTTAGTTTTTGATTCACTGAATCTGTTGTTTTGTGTTGTTTTTTTGTTATGGAACAGTTTTTATCAGGTGGGCAATCAGAGGTAGAAGCCACATTGAACCTGAACGCCATGAACCAAGCACCAAACCCATGGCACGTATCCTTCTCCTACGCTAGAGCCCTGCAAAACACTTGCTTGAAGACATGGGGTGGGCTGCCAGAGAATGTGAAGGCAGCACAGGATGCTCTGATTCACCGAGCCAAGGCGAATTCGCTCGCTCAGCTCGGGAAGTACAGCAGTGAGGGTGAGACTGCCGAGGCGAGCGAGGGAATGTTCGTCAAGAACTACTCGTACTGATCGATGAAGAACATGATGACAATGACGACGACGATGATGCTTTATAGCGATTTAAAAAGAACACAAAACTGTTTTTGTGTTTTCTTAGCAGCTTAATGAACATTTTGTTGATGAATTTAGTTTAGTTTGGTGTTTTGAATCTATGTAAGATACTTGAATTTGCATGAATCATGAGCTTATATATTATAATCAGGCTATGTTTGAAAAATATTACAAATTCATGACCATTTTAGATCAAGAACAACGAGGCAAGCCTTGTAGTTCATGAATTGTTATGGACCATAGAATCATGACTCATGCATCAAGACAAGAACGTGAAGAACATATCTCAACAGCTTAGAGTGAGAGAGACCACAGCATGGCAGGGAACCACCACTTGCATCATGGTCTGGGAAATTTTGGCTCCTACTTGATTTGATCTTG
Source organism: Cucurbita maxima (assembly GCF_002738345.1). Lineage (NCBI taxonomy): Eukaryota > Viridiplantae > Streptophyta > Magnoliopsida > Cucurbitales > Cucurbitaceae > Cucurbita > Cucurbita maxima. The sequence continues at coordinate 3,374,364 of NW_019272043.1, forward strand.
ATTTGATCGATCGTTCAAATCAATAGAGATAGTGTTATTTACTTGTATAATACTCAACCGTTATCCTCTCGAACAAAGTATAGCACAGTTCAGTACTATGAATCTTTACTATGACTACACCTTTGAAGCTCACAATCGTGAGATCCCACATCAGTTAGAGAGAGAAACGAAGGATTCCTTACCTCTGAAGTTCACAACGGTGATATCCCACATCAGTTGGAGAGAGAAACGAAGGATTCCTTACCTTTGAAGTTTACAACGGTGATATCTAACATCAGTTGGAGAGGGGAACGAAGCATACCTTACAAGGGTGTGGAAACCTCTCCTTAACAGACGCATTTTAAAACTTTTTTGCTCGAGGGCATGACTTTGATAACAGAAATAGGAACAACGAACCTTCACAATAACGAGCTCTACCATGGATTTTCACTATGACTACACATTCGAGGCTCACGATGTCTTTGTTTGACACCTGACTCACTATGACTTAAACCTATGAGGCTCACAGTTTCTATGTTCGAGGGAATGATTTTGTACTAGAAATAAGGATAACAAACTTTCACGGTAACGAGCTCTACCACAAATCTTCACTATGAATATATTTTTGAGGCGTACAACTTCTTTAGTTTACACGTGAGTCATTATGACTGCTCCTTAAGAGCTCACAACTTCTTTGTTCGAAGGTCTGACACTAATACCAACAATTGGAGCAATAGAAATCCACAATAACGAGTTCTATCACAAATTTTCATTATAACTACACCATAGGAGCTCACAACCTCTTTGTTTAAGGGCATGACTCTGATACCACAAATAAGAACAACAAGCCTCCACAATGATACGATATGCTCTATTTTGAGTATAAGTTTTCATGTCTTTACTTTTGGTTTTCTCGAAAGGCCTCGTATCAATAGAGATAGTGTCCCTTACTTATATAACTCATGATCTTTCCTTTAATGACTCGATATGAGACTCGAACAATCCTCAGTCCATAACACTTTATCGCCCTTTAAATTCTTTCTTGACTTCGTATCGGTCGACTCAGGCGTTTTTGAGTCCGTCCAAGCAAATGAAATAAGGTGAACTTGACGTGTTTCGAAGGCGAAAAGATGAGAGGAAGCAACATGTGGTGTTACTTGAGAGGAGGTACAAGTGAGAAACTTAGAACAAAAACATGTGTAGCCACAAATTTTGGTGCTACTTGACAACAAATAAGTGTGTGAAGTTTAAACAAGAACATCTGCAGCCTTAAATTTTTGAGTGTTCTGTGTACTGTTCCACCCATCTAGTTTGTGATAATAATTTCAAAACAAAAATAAAGGCGAGGGATGTTTAGATGACTCGAAAACCCGATCAATTTGGACTGTCTAGTTGGGTAGGATTAGACTTTTTTTTTCGGACTTGGGTTAGGTTCAACTTTTAAAAAACTGAAAATTTTGAGTTGGTTAGCAGGTTTACATTTTTCGGTCGGGTCAATCCGACCAACCCAAAAATAGGGCTACAACTTATAATAGACTAACATCACTGTTACTAGATATTGTCCACTTTGGTCGGTTACAATTGGTACCAGAGTCAAACATTGGTCGGTGTACCAGCGAGGACGCCGGGTCCTCAATGAAAGTAGATTGTGAGATCACACCTCGGTTGGAGAGGGGGAACAAAGTATTCCTTGTAAGAATGTGGAAACCTCTCCCTACATATGCATTTTAAAAACCGTGAGGCTAACAACAATACGTAACGAGAAAAAACGGACAATATATGTTAGCGGTGGACTTGAGCGGTTACAAATGGCATCAGAACCGGGTACTGGGCGGTGTATCGGCGAGGACGTTGGCCCCCAATGGGTGGATTATGAGATCTTATGTCAGTTGGAGAGAGTAACGAAACATTCCTTATAAGGATGTGGAAACCTCTTCCTATCATACGTGTTTAAAACCATGAGACAGACGACGATACATAACAAACGGACAATATCTGTTAGTGGCGAGTTTGAACTGTTACACAACTCAACTCAACCCTACTATACTCACTATACTTTTAAGATCATAGTGATTAAGAATATGTAACGTTTGTAATCGATCTTAATGACGTATTGTGACTTATGAATATTTAATATTTGAATTTCATGAAATATATCGTAGATAAATAGAATTTTTTTAACAATTAAAAAAAAAAATCTGACAACCCATCCCGCTCCAACTTGTGAATAGAGAGTCGGGTCGTGAATTTTATTCTAGTTGAAAATGTCAATTTTTCTAATATAAACGATAAAAATAAAATAGGATTAAAATACGAGTTTAGTTCCATACTTTAAATATAATTTTATTTTAGTTTATAATTTGAAAATGTCGAAAATTTAGTTATAAATTCAATAAATTTTAAAAGTTTAATTTTTATTATAATAATATTTTCCGTACTAAACGGTGCGTTTTGATCGTCCAACCCATTAAACGGCGTCATCTCCGGTGTTAGTCCCTAAGAAACAACAACTAAGTGATTCCAAAGCCATTTCTAGAGAGAGAGAGAGAGAGAGATGAGCATTTCGTCGACGGCGGGATATTTGGCTCGGCGAGCCGCCCAGAGGGAGAGGGTTCGGATTCTTTACCGGCGAGCCCTCAAAGAGACTCTCAACTGGGCCGTCCATCGTCATCTCTTTTACCGAGATGTATACAATTTTTCTTTTCCTTCTATTTCCTCCTCTGTTTTCAGATTTCTTCGATCCTAAACTGATTTGGTCATTTCTTTCTAATCGAGCTTTGATTCAGGCTTCCGATCTTCGGGAGAGATTCGAGGCAAACAAGAACGTGGTGCGTTCTCTATTTGTTCCTTCAATTTTTGTTTTTTGTATCGATTTTTTTGCTCTTTTCTGCATTGCGATCTATTTTGAGTTAGTTGACCTAGGGGAGCTGTAGTCCAATTTACTTGCGTTGAGTTTTCTTACGAGCATTTGGCGTTTAAATTGTTTTATGACACTTGATGGAACATTAAATTGTGGTTTGTATTGATAGTTTTGGATGGGTGCTTATATGGTGCTTTAGTCTCTTTATTCTCTGGGATGAGCATTGTTGATTGATCCTTGAATTTCATCTGTTTACTGTATTTGGAAAATTGTGTATTTTACAAACGAAATGTTACGATTTGCCGGGAATTGATTAGGATGATCGTCCATATTCAAAGGATTTGTGCATGGAAGTTGTGTAGGTTGTCCTTTATTTATTTCAATAACATGTGGGAGTGAAGATTCAGGATATATGTCTTAACCTATTAAGCTATTTTCAAGGCAACTGTAGGATGCCCCTTATGTAAGGATTATATTGTCTCCAATTTGTGTTTCAAATAAGTAAGCCTTCTCTTATATAATTTTGTATTCCTAAAAAATTGAACAATTGAATAGGTTTTCTTATGTATGCATAGCTTTCTCCTGCTCCATGGATTTAAAGTATAAAAAAAAAAGTTTGAAATTTGATGTTGGACTGCACTGTGAAACTTATCGGAATTAACTTCTAATTATATTTGTGACCTAGCGAGCTTTGAGGGGTTTCAATAAACTCAGAGTAGGACTTAGAGATCCAATTATGTTTTTGGAATTTTGTTTAAATCTGGGATCTAGATTAAGGGAGTGTTCAAGCTCTGAATATGTTGCAAGGTCTACATGTATGGACTGACCAGATTTTAGCTAGCAAGCTATAATTTCAGTTTCTTTTCTATTGATCTATGCTGTTATGGATCCTTCTTTGGGTTAATTTTCAGGAAGATCTTGACACAATAGACAAGCTGATAGCTGATGGGGAAGCTTCCTATAATAAGTGGCGACATCCTGATCCCTATATCGGTAAGCACAATCATAAATGGGTTAGATCATGTGTCAGTTAACAAAAGAAAGCAACTCTACATGCTGCCAAATTGAATGCTGTTACTGATTATGTAGTATGTTAATAATGAAATTGACTACTGTTAAATTTTTGGTCTTCAACTTTAATCTGCCCCGAGTATGGTTTCTGTTTATTTTAAATACCACTAAAATGTTGTTTTTCTTTTCTTCCCTTTTGAATAATAGAAATAGCATCATGGAAACCATATGAACATAATATTTGTGAGTTTAGTGAAAAAAACCTATGATTTTTCTCATCCTAAGAATCAATTCAGTAGGTTGGAATTATAGTAACTAGCCACCACGTCTTGGCTTTTCCTTTAGGGGTCGTTTCTTCTGTATCAAATAATCTACGATGCCTGCAACTTTGGATGCTTGATAGTGAAAGATTATGGTTTTCAATATTTATTAAGATGCTTGCAAATAATAAACCATTGTGTTATTTTGCAATAACTACTCCATTAGATTGAAAAAAAGAAATCAACTTTGTTCTGACCATGTCATTGTTACTAGTTTATTGTTATTTATTCAATGTATCAAATTTGTCAAATTACCTTTTTACTTTCTCTTTTAAATCAACTTATTTACATTAATTTAATATTTTAATTAATTTATATTAGTTTTAGATTCTCTTGTGAAATAGTATTTTAACAGTTAAGTTTGTGTACTTTTTTCATATGAATATAGTTTACTTACATGATATATTGTTGAATTCCTAGAATTAGTTACTGTAATATTGTTTTTTTTTCCGTTGGTTGACTGGTGAGGATCTTGGATAGAAGTGGTAAGAGTTTTATTTTTTATTTTGCTTATTTTCCGAACAATAAAACTAGAGTGAGAGTGGTTAATAGGATTATTGTCTCAAAAGTCTAATGAAGGGAAGAGTAAGAAAATGGACTAGATGCCATACCATAATGGATGCCTTGGTATCTTAGATTCTCAGGATCGTTTAATACTACCAATTAGACCCAATCATATGAATACCCATCCATCCCCTTAACATCCCTGATTGCATCAAAGTAACCAGCTCCATATTGGGTTATGAGGATATTTGCTTCATAAAAGATCTTCAGTCCCATATGTGTGTTAACCTCTGCAAAAAGCTTTTGTGAAATGTAGTTTTCTTTTTCATAGAGTATCATGGTCTTCAATGAGTTTGGAACACATGTCGACAATTCTGGAATATATTTGTAGATGATAATTAGTCAAGTTGCAAACATATTTATCTAATAAGGCTTCCTTCCCCCCTTCCAACCCACAAATGGTTGCCTCCTGGTATTCAACTTTTTATCACAATTTCATGTCTGTTATTTCAATCTTGCTTTGATGTACTGTATTTGTGCAGCCATTTATCCTTTAATATTTTTTCCTTTTCCTTTATACTGCAGTTCCTTGGGCTCCTGGGGGTTCTAAGTTTACGCGAAACCCAACTCCACCTCCTGGGGTAAGTTTCTTTTAAAAAGAAGGTTCACTTATTCTTTTAAATTTTTGTTTTCTAAATATTCATTCCTTCTCTTCATTTCTTCACGATGTATTTTATTATTTGCATATATCTAGTTTTTATGCATTACAGAATTATCTAGCATCGTTAACCACCTTATCATTAGGACTATTTAAGAGTGACCATTTTATAGAGGCCATAACAATTATAAGCGCTCTGCATTTCGCTCATTACTCTAAGCATAGGTCAACTAGCATGAGTCATGTGTCCTCAACCAAGAGGTTAGAGGTTCAAATGAAATGTTCAAAAAGAAACACAACGTCGTGACATGTGTATATTTGTTCCCATGTGACATTGTTTTTTAAAAATATAATGCACTTCTGAAAGTTAGACTCTCTTTGCCCTACACTAGGAGCACTTGAAAATGAAAAAGAGGACAATAAGAGCACAATAATCTTCTTTGGCCGTTTTATTCTTGTCATGTGCTGATGGCTTGAGATCTCTACTTTGACCCTTGGATTAATTTTTATGTACTGTTAGACTGTAGTATCGAACAGATTCACTGACGCCAGCATCTGTGTATAATGGTACAGGTTGAGATAATATATAACTATGGACGGGAAGATCACTGAAATCTTCATTTTCTGGTAACGAATAAAGGTAAGCTTACGTTTGGATGCTGATAGCAACAAAGCCTATTTTCCCCAATCTGAATGCAACTCGAGTTCGATTGTTATTGGCTTATATTATTGTACGTAACTGACGAGTTGGTAATATTGCATGGAAATTATTAAACTGAAAAAATGAGTCCTTTACCGAGTGAAATTTGTAAAACTCATTTTACCTGATGTTACTGAAAACAATTTTCCAAAGATGAAAAACAGAGAAATTATTAGCCTACTGTTTCGAATCGCTCTCACTTTTTTTCTAAGAAACCATTTAGTAATACTACAATTAACAATAGTTTTCAGTAATTATATTCACTTAAAGTCTTGGATATTTTTTGGTTGGAGTTCTTATATAGAAAGCTATATCTTGACTGGTGCAGGTTTAAATGGTTGGTTGCTTCGTCTGAGTTGATGATAAAAGGAGCTTTTTGATGTGTAAACTTTGAATGAACACAAATCATAGTAATTCCTTGTTGATTTGCTTTCTACTTTTTCTTAGATATGCAAATTTGACGTAGAAAAATCACCATTGGAACGGTGAGTGATGTTGCAACTCTTGGTTAATTTAAGCGTTCATCCTTTGCATGACCTGCCTGGAACTATCCCTTTTTCATTGCTTCACTGACCTTTCGTTTTGACTTAACGAAACGACTTCAACTTAATAACAATCAATTGATTGAGTATTTTTCTATTCATGTGGGTTTCTGTTTTCCTCCCAAAGGATCTTGGCTGTCATTTCATTGGATGTTGAGACCGTGGCTACTTCGATATACTTCGGTGACGGTGAATTACATGACCTTTTAGATATACTAAGAAAGGTTTCTGGTAATTGAAGGCTGCTTTCTTTCTTTTGGGATGGTTTCAGAGATGAGCGCTTGTGAAAATTATTATCTGACAACGGAACATGAAAATACTTTCATGCAAGTCTAAGGTCAAAATGCTTTTACCAAAATAAAATTACTTTTCAAGATGCTCTATATGTAATTTTTACAAAAGTGCTCATTTTTAAATCTATGCCAACAAAATATCCGTCGTAAAAATGACTAGAGTTTGGTTGGTTTGATAGAAAACCTTTCATGGTAGAAATATTTTAAAATTGTCTTAAAATTATGAGAAAGGGCAATATGTAATAGGTCAAACCGTACAATATCAAAATTTTAAAACTGTGAGACAAACAGTCAAAACGTACAATATCTTCTAGCAATAAAATTCAATTCTAACAGTAAAATTCATCAATATCTAGAAAACTTGCACTTTATCAAACCTAGAAAATAGAAAATAGATGGAATTCTAAAATTAACTCGGACAAATTGTGCTAATTCCATTTTCAATTTGTAGCATGACTTCTAATTTGAGCGGCAGATTCTATCCTATACTGTGGACAGAAAGGCCACATTAATAGCAGATTTGATACCCAACATTGAGTCAAGTTTACCCTAAAAGAATTGAAATAAGATTCTAAATAAAAGAAAGAACATATGACCACCTCAAAGAAGATTTTAAATAGCAACGATTTCTGATTTACGCAATGTACAATTTCTGATAAATAAAAGAACATATCTGTGCATGAAAATCTTACATTTCAACTAAATTTTCACTTGTAAAACTGTTGCTATCACAAAAGCATAGTAGATAAAACAGGATAAATAGCGTTGATGTCGACAATAGCCTCGGTATCTCGCTATCCTCTCAATGAATACTTCTTCCCAGCAAATGGCTGGAACTTCGCCTCTTCTTTCTCTTTGGGCTGCTGCTCTTGCTTACCATCCTTCTCAGTTTCCTGGAACATATCAGCTTTACAGTCAGTTTATCATTTTTATTTAAGTTATTTTGTATGACAAGGAGTATTAACAGAGGGAAGGAACGTGCATAAAATGACACAAAGAAAAAGGCCAAACCTTCTTAGTTTCCTTGGGATTTCGGCTTGCATTTGCTCCGAAGACGAGCTTTCCCTGAGACTGCCTCGTAGCATTTTGAGAGCTAGACCCAGCAGAAGGCTGGCCACTAACGTTTCTGGTATCAATTTGCTTGTCTTTGGATGCTGAAGTTGAAGATAATGACGGCTGTTGCTTAGATGGTTTCCCGTCTAAACGCCTCCCGACTCCAGTGAACGGGTTGAATTTGGGTTCAGCTTCTGCAGTGGGTTGCTCGTCTGTAAGAAAAAGAATATGCATTTGGTCACATTTCAATCTGATCACATAGAGAAATTGGCAAAGACAAGCAGAGTTCTATGTTGCTATGTAAGTTCATAAAGTCACACCACATAAATAAAACATCAGGTCTGACCTTGAACTGGAGCCTTTCCCGTAGGAAGGGAAGCAACTGGCTTTTGAGGTTCTTTGTAGTCTAAAGGGGGTGCAAAGTCCACTTCACAGTCGGTCTCAATTATGCTTATAGCATTTGAAGGCTTCGTTTCAATTATATCAATGTAATATTTCTTGTTGTTATATGCCACCATGATGCTGTCCCCAGTTGTCAGGCATGAAAAGTTTCTCAAAGTCGTCTCCAAGCTGACATATGGAACAAGACTGTACGGTTAATCGAATGCTTTACATACAATTTTCTTTCATGAAAATCGAACTTTCATTGAGAAAAAATTAAAAGAATGTATGGGCATGTGAAAAAAAGAAAAGGTCATAAAAGGGGCGCCAAGCTACAAAAAGGAGCTTTAATCAAGCAAGAAGACCCATCGAACAGTTGCAAAAGACCGACTCCGCATAATAGCACAAGCTACAACCTGCCACATAAACAATCCTTACTCGCGAAAAGGCAAAAAATGAAATACCATGGACAAGTCTACTAGTATCCCCTGGATCAACAAAGCTAAAACCAAACTCCCCAAAGAAACAGCACCAAAGCAAGTGATAATATCAGAGTATATGAACAAGGTTCTTAGCTGCCCTCTTGAAAATAATACAACAAAATGGCCCTACGAAGAGGGGCACTTGGGTCAAAATTCGATCCAAAGCGTTATCCTTTACATGCCAAACCTGCCTCACAAAAACTTACCTTCACCTTCCACAAAGATAAGAAGACAAAAGCACTCAACAAGGCAAGACTAACTACACACTCAAAAATAAAAATAAAAATATGCACGAAAAGCCCTTGGATAGACAAGGACTCCAAAGGCAATCATCCCTCTATTCAGACTGAACCAAAACTCACTAATCAGGGATAACAAAGCTATAACATTTATTACTTCCCTCTTGATTAACGCATGATATAAACCAAAGGAGGAAGAAGGGTGGCTTCAAAAGAAAAATGAGAGCAAAAGGAATGAAGCCACCAATTGATTCCTCAACGAAGCCTAGTGATATAATTGAGGAAACAAGGAGCTCTATCCTCAACCACTTACTTATCCTGCCAAAGCCATTTTAGACAACAGAGCCTTGTTTCTCACCCTTACATTATAATGCCTAAACATCCTAAGTCGAACGACCTAGACTCCACCTCCCAACTCACAAGATGTGAGCCTCTCCATTTATCCACCCCTCTCATCATAAGACATCCCTTATTAGCTTTTCCTAACTGACACAAATAGGCATTCTAGAAAGGGACCTGAAATAGGTAGGGACGCCACAGAAAACAGACTGAATAAGAGTGAGTGAGTCTCCCACCTTTTGAAAAGAAACTCTTTCTCCAAGAAGCTAAACTCTTACGGATCTTATTGTAGACCAGATCCATGAATGAGGGTCTCCTTCAGGACCAAGAGGGAGACCTAAATTGGAAGAAGGGAAGACACCAACCTTACACCCTATGAAAGATGCCCATCTGCCCAACCTAATAGGGTCAGAGTTAAGGCCCAAGATCTGACACTTGTCTCTGCTTATCTAAAGCCCTAAACTAGCCCAAATAAGTTAGGATCTGATTCAGGTTATGGAAAGAATTCACCTCACTGGACAAGAAAAAAGTGTATTATCAAACGGGAGATGAGACAAGGCCATTTTATCCCTCCCAACCTAGAACCCTATTACCCTTCACCCTTTCGAGATGGTCCTACTCAAGATGTTCACAACCAAGAGAGGGTCACATTGTCTGCGATCTCTATCCTTCCCTAGGATTACCATTGACCAAAATGGAATGCCCAACTGTCCTGAGCTAATTCTACTCTCTTTCAAGTTAATTCTTCCAAGTTTAGAGAATAAAGAACTACGTTCATCTGGCAAGAACCTAAGCTGCATATTGGTTGTGTTGGGAGGAATGGCATTTTGCAACCTGGGGTCTATAGGTAGAAGCAACCGATAAATGAAATTTAGCACGAAGACATGCGATTGATACATTAGACAGGTTAAAATCTTGTCTATACTACTACTATTCAGAAATTTTTTTGGAAATTTAGAATATATGAAGTCTATTTTTCTTTAGGATAAGAAACAAACATAAATGACTTGAAAATGTATACACGAGGAGTGAAGGAAGAAGTAATCCAACCCAACCTAGAGATGAAAGGTTAGTACAAGAAAGCTATTCAGTTAACAAAAACCAAATAAGATTAAACTCGATAGATTTAAATCTTTTCAAAATCCCCCCATACAAAACTCCCACAAAGCGAAAAAGATTACATAAAGGGAACTTATTTAAGGCCACTCTACTTCTAAGGCTCAAGGCTCCTTGATAGGATAATGAAGAGAATTTTGATTGGGTCTTCATTCACTTTCTAATTACGGATTATCTATGAAATGGTTTCTTACCAAAAATAAAAAGTAAAGGACAGAGATAACCATTGCAAATTCTTAAACCAAAACTCTGCGATAGAGTCTCCCATGTCACACTATTATTCACACCAACTAAAATATCCATAAATGCAACCCAATTTTGAATCTCTAACTTTAGGTCAGGTTCCTTCAGAAGAACTACTTCAACACTGAGAATCCCCGATAAAAACCTCCAACATAGAGTTACGATAGGCTACGGCGATCATATAATCTCAAGAACAAAAAGGCAAAGGAGCAATCCATAAGCTATCTAACTTCTTAAGTGTGACCATGTTCTACCTGACCAATCTTGAAAGAAAAACTACAGAGGGAGTGAGCTTGGGTGTGGTTTCCAAGGGACACCAACTGTTGCTGCTCAACCCAGATTGGCTCTCACCATGCTTACTAACAATGATCAACACCAAGTGAGTTTCTAGGAGGAACTCAAACATATTAACAAAGAGAGAATTAGTCTTCTCCTCACGCAGCAAAACAGGGTCTGTCAAACTTTATGGAAGAGGGGCAGTGTCTGCATGCACCAGAAATGCAACAACTCCCCTCTTCACAACTTACAAGTATGGTAGTACCCTCCTATTGAAGGTTTGATCAATCGACATATCCTTCATAGCTATCGATCTTCCATCTTGACCAAATTTATTTGGAGCGTTCATAGCTACCAATCTTCCACATTGACCAAATTTATTCGAAGCTTTCATAGCTCCCTCCTCCAAATAAATTTGGTCAAGGTGGAACCTTGGTAGATATGAAAGCTCCACAGATTAATCAGACCTCCTAGAATAGAATGGCTCTAATACCATATTATAAATGTATATTATTTTGCTCACATTTCTTCTTAATTTTCAAAAAGATGCATGTGCATTTTACAATAAGGGACTGTTAACTAATTATTTAGATATTAGGTAACAATACACAAAAATAAATCTAACTAAATCCCTAGATAAAAAGTAATAATACAGAGAAATAAATCTAACTAAATCCCAAGATATTAGATAACAATACAAATATAATTAAGGATTAAGGCCATTCCTTCATCACATCCTAACGAGGAGGAAAATGTAGTATTTCTCCTTAATCCATTAGAATCTAGCCTAGATTTCTTTCATTCTTGAGAGGAAGGACTTACTAAATTTTGAACTACAAAGGCTAGGAGAATCAAGTAGATTTTGGTCTTCTTCAAGAAAAATACTATCCACAGTTCATAATGAGGGTCTTCAAGTTAAAAATTCTTAAATGCCTCAATTCCAAGATTAGAGATGAAGGGGAAAAAATTGAAAAGTTAATAATCAATAACTCACATGGCTTTTGGATTGGATATATCCAAGAAGTCCATTGTATGAGGTTGTAATTTAACATAAGTTCCCTTTGGTAGAGTAACATTCTTCACTTGCACAACGTCTCCCTCCTGTAAAAGCATATTCTCCATCATCTGTAGAGGAAACTAAGCAATCAGGACATGTTACATGAAAGAAATCACGCTGGACACACAAATAAGCTGAGAAATGCACTTAGTGATTACCCAATAAGGCATATAGATCATTCCCTCTTCAGCAATGAACTCGAGGACACCACAGTGGGACAGTCGTTCAGTAACATCATTCCGAAGCTCAAACAACATCGGATAATCAATATGTAAAGATGCTGCAGATATTAGTTTAATTTTGGATTACCATTGCACAATACATGGAGAACAAAACATATATAATTAAGGGAAAAAAAAAGTCGAAGAACTTGAGTCATAGCAACAGCAGAAAGTACCAAGGCGATCGAGTGCAGAAGGCGGCATTATGACTGAAATGAAGAGGTAAATATACAATGAAACATTAGCAAGAATGGGATGTTTGACCATAGGAAGTAACATAAATCATAAAACTTACTTTTGTCACCAGTTTCAAGTTGTGGCTGCAAAATAGATGAAATAGACAGGGATTAGAATAGAAAAAATTATGTTGAATTTTTAAAAAGATATTTCAAAATATAAAATCAAAATTCCATCTCTATATGCCTAAATTTACCAAGCTAAATAAATCAAAAATTAGTTGGTCAAACTACGAAAGCACATCCATAACTCAATTAGACCAACATCCTTCTCCTCAATACTTCATTATAAAAACATTGTTGATGTGCATAATAAGATGAGGATGTCTAATTAAATAAAATAATCAGCTGGCTTCACTATTTATAGACTGAAGAATGATGATGGAACTAACAGCTTTCAGTAACCTTTTGAAAGAAACTTACAGCCTGAATAAGTAAATGACTGAGCTTAAAATAATGTTCAGCTACCTTTTCAATAAAAGATGCAGGATAACACCGATATGTTTGCTCAAATGAAGTCCCATGATATCCATATCCGTCGAAAAACTGCACAACCACAGCAAACATTTGAGCTTACATTATAATGCTGTTGTAAGCTTTAAACATTAAAGAACACAAATTAAAAAGATCATGTGTCGACAAGTAGCATTACAGTAATATTCCATGAGTGGACCATAGATTAATGCTCCCACAATAAAAGATCGTGCCTATTGCAGTTCTATATTGGGAGTCTTAGAATTAGACTAGCAATTATTTTTTTTAGAGTAGATTCGCATACAATGATGGAAAAGCTGTTACAAAAACCTTCTAAACAAATAGTGCAGATTTGTTTTGCCATTCAAATTTTAAGAGACTAGATTAGAAACAATTTTCTGCTTTAAAATTATAAAAGAAAAAGTTTCTTTGATGAATTTTTATTTTTTGGCAATATATTTTTTTAAGCACAATTTAAAAGAAGATGGAAGATAGATAGAAATAGAATCTCTATGTTTTCATACATTTCAACGATCAACCCATACAGCTTTAAAATTAATCTGTAAAAGAAATTTGAGAACATATTTAAACAGCCCACAAATATCAATATAAACCATAAAAAATTATGAGAGTGGGAGTGGAGGGCTTGGCTAAACTATGAGTTAAATAACTTACCATGGTGTAGATCCTTGAAGAGTGTCAAGCCAAAAACTGAACCTACGAATGGAAGTACAAAATAGTTAAAAAAGAGCAGCTCAAGATAGAAGACAAAACCAATAAGATAAGAGACTCTCCATTTAACGAATACCAAGGTAAACACATTAACAAGTAAATCATAAATACACCAGTTCTGAAACTCATAATTTAATCGAAGTAAGCACAGCCCTCACCTCACACGCACACACAGACACTGAGATCAAACGCTTCATCACATACACAAGCAAGTTCCAAAATTTTAACCATAGCTTTAGAGACAAAATGTGGGGAAATTAGCTGCATTAGATATCCCGTCTCAATTATTCCTTATCCAACCCTAAAGAAACTACAACCTTTACTCCGATGCAAGCGCAATCTCAGCTAGTTTATCATACTTCAAAAACAGGATATTAATCACAAGCACAAAAAATTGTTCGAATCCTTTTCTCCAATTTCCACGAAAACAAAAAGTAAATAAAGGAATCAAACAAAGCTAATTAGGGAGAATATTTACAGAAAACGAAAATCTGATTCGCAACAGAAGTGAAATAAATAAAATTTCAATGAATTTGTTCGGATCGGAAAGTAATCTACACAAGTATAAACAGTGAGAACGGAACTGATCGGAAAAAAGGAATTGGAGTATCGGAATTGAGAGAAACCTCTGACCGACTTACCAAACTCCGACGAGAGAATTGCAGAAACGAAAGGTCGAAGTGGGCGAGATTTGCGTGCTTATAATTATTTATTATTTCCTACTATCTCTTTATATATATATATATATATATATATCAAATAAAAAATAAAAAATAAAAATCTTTACCTTAGCCTATATCTCCAAGTCAAGATAGATTCCCCGCTAAAAATTAGCTGGAATAACTATTTTTAAATATTCACCCGATTTTTTTTATTTTTAATATAATTTTTATTAAAAAATATATAAAATTAATAATATTTCATAAACAAAAATATAATATAATATTCCATCGAAAATGGACTTTTAAAATGGTAATTAATATGTTAATAAGGAAAATATTGATATAAAATAAAATTTGAATGCTGATCAATATTTCTATAAATATTATATAAATAAAAATATATATATAATTAATATTTAAATTAATAAGCAAGGATTTTGCAAATTTGCAAATTAATTTTTAAAAAATGTGATGATATTTTGTTAGGTAAAATCTTGTTAAAATCTTAACTAATAATCATATCACATCAATTTTAAATTTTAGTAAATGAATCTTTAGATTATTTATTATAATTTTATATAAATTTTATATTTTAATAAATCAATTTAGATTTTATTTTAAAATTATTAATTCATAATTCTTGGGTTTAAAATGACATAAATAGATATTAGTGACTAAGAACCGTTTTACACATATATTCTTTGACTTTTTTTTAAAATTAATTTTAACGGAATTAATTTTCTTATTAATTTGATAGGATTTATTTAGGTAATTTTGTTAATTTTAAATAAAAATCAATTATAAATATTTTATAAATTATTTTCTCTCAAAATTTCAACTAAATAAAATCCTTTAACTATTTATTTAGAACAAAACTCTATAAAACCCGACACATATACCCATGGCTCGACCCGATGGCTACCCGCACCTCCTTCAGCTGCACACTTGTGTAGCGGCTTGATTGCCTCGGCTTGACGGCTCGATTGACTTGGCTTCTCGACTTAGGCAGATTGATATTATAAACTTTATACCGTTTCCTAAGTTTTCGACCCTCTTAAAGCCATTTTTTTTATCTTATTAACGGCATTTGAGGTAGACTCCCCTTTATTCAAGTTTAGGTAGTTTTAGGACTTGTATTAGAAATAATCATCATATTTAGCTAGACTAAAATGTGAAAACTGTCATAAGTATGGATTATAGATTGACATAGGTTAAATTAAACGTTGAAGAATATTCTCGATTAGGAACTTTGGCCAAGGCCAATCAAACATGTGACTGTTGGAGTTACATCATTGCGATGTATAATGGTGCACGTCTTGTGGTCTCCTTTATTATTTTATGTTATGTGTGCTTTATGTATTGACATGTGATACTATGCTATGTATGCATGTAATATCCATTACATCATGTTATGAACGAATTGAAATGTTATACTATGAATGTAAATCATGCAGACCTCATGCATGTATACATGTCATGTGCATCATGATACTTTCTTATTATGTTATGTTAGTACAAACACATACCTTCAATATTTATGTTCATTATGATATCATGCGAGTCTTTTCTTTTTTGTGGCATTTGACAATTTGTAAAGTGTTGTGTCCAACCAAGTCAGGCATAGGAGTATGTATACGAGCCCACCTGATGGGTCCATGTGAGCGTACGTGGGCCAAATTCCACACATAAAACCCTACTCGGAACCGAAAAGAGCCCAAGGCCCTGTTACGATTTTAGGCATATTACGATATTAAAGGATATGTCCCAAATCATGTTTTGTGTGTGAGTGCACAGATGACGATGAATGCTATAAAGGTCATGGAAGTTAAGATAGGTGGCACGGTTTGAGTAGTTAATAGATGGTTTATTTATGTTTCATGTTAAAAGATTATGTTATTCCAAACTTCTCATTTTGATTTAAATATGTAAGTTCGTAGCTTTATTTGAAAGTATTTATTATGAGATGCATCGATGGATGACTCGTGTAAGTGGTAGCTTCAGACTACAACACAGGAAATTTGTGGGTTCTTAAGAAAGTTATAAATGAGTTCAGTTACTTTATCAATGACATTTAGAAGAGAAGATCACTTACAAGTTCCTATCATTATCGTGAGTGAGCGTGCAAAGAACATGTCAATGACAAATAGCATTATGTGAGTCATAGGGGGTTTATCTGATCAAGGGCCGGGATACAAGGGTCTAGATACTATTCAGGTGTGAAGAACCACATGGTATGCATCACTATACACCAAGTAATATTATGAACCATACTCGAACGAAACATGGAGTTGTAAGGCAAGAAAAACAACCCTTAACTCGATATCACTTTGTCAGTAGTGTTTCTATCCTATTTCTTGATGCAACTAGGCTCATGAAAAGCTATTAAAAACAGAGGTAGTAGATTGTCGATCATAACCATAGTCGTATCGCGCCATAGACTAAAGCACGAATATATCACTTACATGAATCATCAATGCATTAAATGTGTTTAACTTCTTCCTCCCAACTTGTCATAGGTTCTTTTTCTCCAACTCATAGTTAGTTATATATCAAAAGATCACCATTTTAGCCAAATCTCTTAATGCCACACATATAAAGGCTATATAGAATTTAAAACAAGGACTATGTGCACTGGGGAATCTGGACACCAAACCGATAATATTGAATTTTCAGTGTAAAATTTCACATCGAGAGGAGAACGAAACATTGAGGCATTTAAAAACCGTGAAGGAAAACCTCTTCCTAGCATATAGGTTTTAAAAAGCTTAAGGAAACCTCTCCCTCCCAATGGAAACCTTAAGAAAAACATCGGACGATGTCGGCTAGTGGTGGGCTTGATTGTTATAAATGGAATTAGAGCTAAACACAGGACAATGTGTCATAGCAGGAGGCTGAGCCTCAAAAGGGGTGAACACAAGTCGGTGTGCCAGCAAGGACCCTAGCAAACACATTTTAAAAATCTAGAGGAAAAGCCCGAAAGGGAAAGTTTTAAAAAAAACAATATTATCTAGCGGTGAATTTGAAATGTTACAAATGGTATCAGAGTCAGACACCAAGCGATGCGCCAACAAAGAAGTTAAGCTCCAAAGAGGGTAAATTGGGGAGTTCTATATCGATTGAAGAAGGAAACGAGTGCTAGAAGGGAGCCCGAAGGGAGGTAGATTGTGAGATCGAGAACAAAACATTTTCTTAAGGACGTGAAAACTCTACTAAAAGTTATTCATGGGGAAGAACATAGGAGTCATCAATTCACAAAATACCATAATTCGAAGTGGGGTTAAGCCATCCAAAGTTGAGATCTAAAAGAAAAACAGCCATTGACAGCTTCTTAAAAGTTGTACACAGTGATATAACCAAGAGAGATTCAAGATCCCGAATTAACAAAAGGGTGGATTCGGGTGTTCTAATCTCCTCTCTGATCTAAACAAAAATAAAGCCAAGGAAGAGGAGCTTCGCTGCTGTTGCTGTGCTCACATAACCCTTTGCAACAAGCCAAAGAACAACAAAAAAAAAAGGTTCTTTTTTTCTTTTTCCAAACTACATGGCGGACCTACGATGACAACGACAACGACAACACGACAACGAAAACAGACCAATAGCTTATTTAGGGATGTGGCTAAGGACTAAACCTTCAAACATTATTCATCAAGCATAGCAGTAAGTCCACTGCTCGGCATCACCAGCACCATTGGCGCAGGAAGATGCGCTAGCCAAATAAGGCATGTTGCGGAAGGACATAGCCAAGCTATTGGCAATGCCACCAACATCATCCTCTTCCTCCTGCCCAAACTCCTCAGCTCGATGCTTGAGGGTCTCAAACATGAGACCGGGCTCGTGCTGCATCACTCGGAGGATATCCGCACATGATGGCCCAGGCACAGTGCAAGTGACTGCAAAGCTATGCGGTCCATCGCTCTGCATTACCCGAACGACGCTCGGGCTACTAAACAGGTTGTGAACACCACCGAGAGCCTCCTCATAAGCCCCACCTAGAAACATCCCAAGATAGTATCGCCCACCTCCACCTGATAAACTGCTGTTGCCTTCGAGCTCGTGCAATGGCAAGCTTGACTCACCATTGATAAACCTGTCGATCTTACCGTCACTGTCACAGGTTAGATCAGACAGAATGCCCCTCACTGATGGTCTTTGATCAAGACGATGAATAGGGACAATCGGAAATAGCTGGTCAATACCCCAGAAATCTGGGATAGAGGTGAAAATGGAGAGGTTTACATGGTAAGTTCTTACAGCATCAACCTCTCCAATTGCCTTTGAAACAAGGGCACAAAGCCCATCTACCGCAGCTAGTTCTTCCATTCCCAAACACCCGTCCTTGAATTTATCAACGCAGCATTGCTTCAATTGATCTGCATATAGCAAGCACGCCTCGTACTCGCCCATATAAGCTGCAGTTAAAAGGTTCTGATAATAGATACGGGCATCATCGGTTAGTCCATCGACAAGATACTGACGTTCAATCGGGCTCATGGATGGGACCTCATAAGAGCTAGCAGAAACAGCCTCAAATATCAGAACAGAGTGATGAGAGACGATTGCTCGGCCACTTTCACTGCAAATTATCGGGTGCTTAACAGCCCTACGGTCGCATACACAGCGGACTGCATCAACAACCGTTGATGCATACTCTTCGAGTTCATAAGCAACAGATAATTCAGAATCCCCTGACTTCGACCCGTCATAGTCAATTCCCATACCACCTCCAATGTCGATAACTAGCATATTGGCACCGAGACGAACCAATTCACAATAGATTTGAGCAGCCTCGCTAATGCCATCGTTGAGTAACGCGGTGGAGGGGATCTGGGAACCAATATGAAAATGGAGCAATTGAAGACAATCAAGCATATCAGCCTGTTTAAGCTTCCTAACCACACGAAGAATTTGTGTGGTCGTAAGACCAAATTTTCCTTTCTCGCCTGATGTAGACCCAAAATGACCAGAATGCTTGGTTCTTAGCTTTGCACGCATGCCGATCACAGGGCGAACGAAGAGCGCTTTACTCAAATCAATAACCAAATCAAGCTCTTCCTCTTGTTCAAGCACAATCACAGTGTTCAAAGCGAGCTTCCTAGCAATAAGAGCCAGAGAAATATACTCCGCATCCTTGAAACCATTGCACACCAAAAAGGCATCTTTATTCCCTTCGCACAAACAGCCCATTGCCAGGAGTAGCTCCGGTTTCGATCCAGCCTCGAGACCAAAACGAAAAGGAGAACCGAATTTTACGATGTCTTCAACAACGAACCTGTCCTGGTTGCATTTGACCGGATAAACGCCCTGGTAATGAGACTCATATCCCTGAGATTGAATAGCACAATCAAATGCCGATTGGAGAGACTCCAAACGGTTCTTAAGCACATCAGGAAGGCGCACAATAAGAGGAAGCTGCAAGCCAAGCCCACCAGAGCTAATCGGATCTGAAGCCTTCTTCACAATTTTCAAGAGATCAATCTCCTGATGAGGCAAAGTGGCCGTACCGTAAGGCCGAACGGCCATATTCCCAGAGCCATTGACAGAGAAATAAGGGGCACCCCATCCATCGATCTTGTAAAGGGAGGAAGACAGAGAAGGAGACCAAGAGGGATTTTCAGAAATGGGAGTAGCAGCGGGAGAGGTGAAGATGGTAGTCTCCGGAGGTCCGCCGGAAAATAAGACCGGCGACGGAAGAGAGCTATCCCCAGCAAAAGCGCAGCCAGGAGGAGGAGCTGCAGCAGCTTCCACGCAATAAGCTAGGGCCGGCATCTCTCCGACGACGGATCAAGAAAAGAATAAGAAAATGGAGACGGAAAAATTAAAAAACGAAAAGATTAGTTAGAGAAATTGTTAAGAAAAAGGAATGGTAAATTCAGAGTTCGTCCAAGTGGGGGCTTTAAAACCCGCCGAGGCCGAGGCCCCGGCTACCCCCTCAAAAGAAGCAAAAAAAGTAGCTATTTCCACCGTCAAATCCACCGCGCTCCCCTATACACTTCCAATATCCCACCGCGATCCGCTCAGAAGAAGAATTTGATAACAATAAACACAAAAATCAAGCTACGAATTCAAAACCAATCAAACATCAAACACCGAAACCGCTCTTCACCATGCAGATCTGAAAATCAAAGAATCCACACAAAAATTCAAACCAGGGATTCAACAAAGGACGAAAAACAAAACAAAAGAGGAAGGAATTGCTTCAACGAACAGATTTTCCGGCAAATTTCCCGGTAGAAAGGCGGAGAAAAAGAAGAACAAACGGAAACCTAACGGGAAGAAATGGAGAGCCCTCGGAGAGACGATAGAATGCGTCTAATAAACGAGGTTAGAATGAGCGAGATTTGCATGAACAACCAAGTGCCTTTTTATAGGAAAATAGATCTCGGGTCGGGTCGGACTTAACAGTCCTCCATCAACCTGGTAGTTTGTTATGATGACCCGATTTAATTTTCTCGTGGTTTTTAAAAGAGGACGATTATAATTATTTTTTGTTGTAATTAATAATAATAATTAAAAAAAAAAAACTGAGATTCTATCGTGGACTAATCAGCGTCGGGTTGCCGCGTGGCCGACTTTCATGCGGGACCCCCCATTGGCAATTACGTCTCCCTAGGCTTCGATTTCAGGGTAACCTTGCTTACGTGGCGGTTTTACAAAATAAAAATATCGCGGTATAATGAAATACGATATTATGAGCAAGAAGATGAAGGTAACGGGAAGTTTCGTGGTGTTAGATGCTGCTGAGGTGGACCGTCTTGATCTTGCCACGTCATTTGAGTCTCTCAAACTCATTCTCCGCTCATTTCGTGGTCTCAGCTTATTTATGTGTCCTTCATTTATTCACATCATTGAAGTCGTAAGTCATTGTCTTCGAACTCTCCATTAAAGAACGAGCTCGAGAAAGCTTCTTCCGCAAATCAATAAGATAATATGAAGAACAAGCTCGATGATAATAATAATAATAAATAAATCACATTTTTTTAAAATTAACCTTAATAAATAAGATTATGAGTTGTGACCTTCATGTTACGACAAACAAAACGACTACTGTCAAGTAGCGTTAAACTGTCCTTTCAAAACTGATCGTGAGTGTGTCAAAATCATAATACAATATGACTGAAATATATCATAGTTCGAATTAAGATAATGAAAATGAAATTTTAAAATTAGAAAAAAAGATAATATATAATAAAAAAAAATAATAGATATTTTGAAATATATTATGGTTTAAATTTAAGTTTTAATCCATATTAATATTTTTTAGTTAAAAATATTATATCTTAATTAATTGAATTAAGTCCGATAATATGTGTATTTTAATATTTTAGTAAATTAAGGATTGAAAATTTAGAATTTGAAAAAATAATCTTATTTATTAAAAAAAATAAATGGATAAATCTTATCTCTAGACTCTAGCAATGGACAACCCGGTGGGGGACGTTGAATGGTCTGGTCCTAAACTCCTAATTTATTTTTTCTTCTCCTTTTATTATATATATATTTTTAATTTTATTAAAAATTATTCGACGAGGAAATTACACGTAAATTTTATTTTCCTTTTTTGTTAAAAAAAAAAACTACTATTTGAATAAAATAAGAGCTAAATTAATAATATATTCTTAAAATTTGAAATTTATCTTAAAAAAAAATATAAACTTTTAAATAAATCTAAAAAAATACTGTTAAACCAAAATAAAATAAAATACTTTTAAAAATAATTTATGAGGTGTGATCGTTCATATTATTAATAATAATTTTTTTTTATAAAATAAATAGCCTTATGCTTCCTTTAAAAATTAATAGATAAATTTTAAATATGGGATAGACTCTATAAAAATTTTAATTTTTTTTTAAAAAAAATCGAATAATATTGAGATATTTTTTAAATAAATTAATAATTCTTTTTATCCCAAATTAAGTGATAGTATTTTTATTATTATTATTTTAGCTTAAATAAGCTTAGCATACCACTCACAAAATAAATTAATATAACAAAAAGAAACAAAAAAAAGGTAAATTAAAAAAAGGCTAAGATATTGGCACGTGGGACCAAGACGTCACTTGGAATTTGGATGGGCTTGATTGGGCCCCACATTTTGACGACTTCTAAAACTACCTTTTAACGGAGGGATCCAACGACGGCCTTTTCTTTTGTGTTTCCTTGCCCTGGCGTGACGGCCGTTTCCGTCATCTTCCGTTACTAGGGTTTCTTAACCGTTTAGTTTTCTGGGGCCCACATACATTTTTTTAAAATAAAAAAATAGGACCTTTTTTTTCTCCCTGTTAAATAAGTGTTGAAAATGTGAATCTATTTTTGTTTTTTTTTTCTACATAATGATAAAGACAATTTAATATATATATATATATAAATAAATAAAATAAATAACACACTTTCCAAACCACTTTCCTTTTCCATTACTGAAAATAAGATGAAAAGTCCAAGAAGGCACTCAATTTACTTTAAAAAAAAAAAAAACTATTATATATTTTGTTCTAACTCATATATTTTTTTTCAAAAAAATTCTTAAAAGACCATTTTCTTAATATAGATAATAATTATTAATTTTTTTTATATTTAAATTATAAAATTTTAATAAATCGATAAAAAAAAATTAAGATATTATATGATTGGAGCGAGGTTGAGGAAGAGATAAATTTTCCCATACCATTAATTTTGATTTTAAAATGAAAAATATGATTTAAAAAATTATTGAAATTATTAAGGGGCAAAATTGTACTTAAAAAAATATGAAGATTTTGGTCAAAGAGTCAAAGAGTCAAAGAACGTCACCACTTTGAATCTGGATTTAAACATGTCTTTTGTCGAGCCATTTCGAGCAATTATTATATTTGGTCAATAAAGTTGCCCCCACTCCCCCTCTAATCCTTTAATATATATATATATATATTAAATAATCTCGAGAATTTAAGACATTCAATTTAATTTCTGTTAAAAATATTATATCAAGAAAATTAGAGAAATTAAATTATAATTAGTTGACTGAACTAAATAAATGTTCAATTTAATCCTGACCTTAAAAAAAATGATGAATTTTATCATTATTTATAATTAGTTGACGGAATGAACTAAAAAAATTAAATTAAGAAGATAAAAATTTTATGAACGAGTATCATATTTGTATTCTATCCATAACTTTGCATTGTACCGACATCAAATAACAATAAATATAGGCTAAATATATTCGACCTATCTTTTTTTTTTTTAATTTTAATTATTGTTTTTAAAAACCTCGAATTAAATTCTCGAAAAAATATATTATTATTCCTTACGAAATAGTTAATGTCTATGTATTTAGTCATGTGTCTATGTTATAGTTGATTGGTGTATACGGTTTTATGTTATAAGTTTAACTTATGAATATATATATATATATATATATATATATATATATATATATATATATATTTATTGTCTCGAGACTTTAAAAAAATGTTTAATAAATTTTTAAACTTTACAAAAATATATAATAATTTAAGATTAAATTTTTTTATAGATTTATTAGATATATTTTTAATTTTAGGGACCTAATAAATACCTATCTAAATTTTTTAAAATCAAACTTGTAATTTAAGAAAAAGTGAGGGGCTATTTTGTAAATTAAGGCATAAATATATTTGAAAAAGAAAAGAAAAGAATGTAAAATTGATTAAATAATTGGGTTGATAATGTTGGGGAGAGGGTTGGATTGGAGAGTACATCTGGACAGGCTTGTCCTGTGTTTTACAGTAACGGAGGCGTTTCTGGGATGGGTAATTTGGTCTTTTCATATCCCCAAAATCACGGGGAGGATACGATAGAGTGACAGGTCGTTGTGGCTCCGCAATGACGTGGCGGCAGCAGATAGGTTTGTGAGGATCCAATGTTATCTCATTTTACGTCAACAGCGATCAAGTGGATTCTGATCTTTTTGTTGAGAAGTGGGTCCCACTTCTATGTGGGCCCTAGATTCTCCGATTTTTTCTCCGGCTGCGTTGTTTGGTCATAGCATTAGCGTGCCCTTGTCTGGATTTACTTCCTTTTATTATTTATTTATTTAGGCTAAATTATCTCTCTATATATATTTATAAATTTCCCAAAATAAAAATTATTTAACTTCAATTTTTTTTTTTAAGAGATCATTCTATATAGAACCGGGTCAAGCTAAACACGTTTAATTTGAAATTTTTTATGATCGAGACATCGAAAGAGAATGTGCATTTTATTAGTATAAATAGTAATGTTATGATCACTTTTGTTTAGACGTAATCAATTTATTTATGTGCCCCTTAGTCATATCGCAGTAGGTGCACGGGAACATTAAGGCCATCATGTAGTGAATCTGGATTCCAATTCTTACATCTTAGACACGAGACATGGCTATTAGGTAGTGAATTTGGATTCCAATTCTGAAATAAACTAGGCTCGTTTTAGCTAATAATCAATGAAAAATTCAACTCAACTAACTCAATTTTACTTTTAAAATTATTATAAAAGATTAAAAATATTTGACTTTTGTAATAGATTCACGGTGATTTGTGAATATTTGATATTTTAATTATTAACCTGTTTTAAATAAATTAAAAAAACACAACAATTCACCAACCTAACCTAAAAATAAAAGGTTAAGTTTGGCTATGAATTTTATTCGAGTTACTCAAGTCACAAATTATATATATATATATATATATATATATATATATATATATATATATATATATATATATTATTAATTAATTAATTATATTTGTTTCCTT
Source organism: Cucurbita maxima (assembly GCF_002738345.1). Classification (NCBI taxonomy): domain Eukaryota; kingdom Viridiplantae; phylum Streptophyta; class Magnoliopsida; order Cucurbitales; family Cucurbitaceae; genus Cucurbita; species Cucurbita maxima. The sequence goes on from NW_019272043.1 coordinate 3,399,494, forward strand.
TTGGTGGATTTCCATGGCAATTTCCATTTTGTTGTATTCTTCTGTTAAAGGGAGAGAAGCCGCCGCCGCCGCCGCCGCCATGGTGTTTGAGGGAGAAAATGTTACTTGGCCGGAAAAAAAGAAATAATAATAAAAATATCCTATAAAAAATTCATTTATAGTAAGAAAATAATAATAATAATAATAATTCAAACTAATTTTAAGAATAAATTAGGTACAAAAATTCGGTTGAATTCTTGGAAAGCCTTTTGAATATTGCTCGTCTAAGATGTATTGTTCATGACATAACTTTCATGTTGTACTGTTTTATTATTATGTTTGTATGACGATTCAACAAAATCATGTCTGGATCTGCAAAATCTCAAACTTCTCGACCAAGTATTGTAATTTATGCCATTGACTTTCACAATGGTTAATTTCAACCATTTTCCTCAACCACGCTTTCTACAACTTATTTTTTTTTTCTCGAAACATGGCTTGAGGCTCAACCATACGTCATAATTGACTGCAAAGTTCGATTTTTCACAAGACTAACTTGTTTGTTGGATTAGAACAAGTGCAACACAATTGCCAAATCTACCGTCTTGACACCTCACGCGCTTTACCCACCTTGAAATGATTTCGCTAGGCCCAAAATCTTTTACTTCTTTATTTGTGTCCAATCTAGCTCTATCTAACCCATGCTTTAGCACATAGTATAACGACTCCGTGGAACAACAAGCACTAGTTTAACTTGGGGGTGGTAATTTAGTGACAGTGGGTGGCAAAGTTGCTTTGTTACCTATTTCATTAGGAACTGCAGATTTTTTAGTACATCATATTCATGCATTTATGATTCATGTACCCGTATCGATACTCCTGAAAGGTGTTCTATTTTTTCGTAGCTTGCGTTTGATACTAGATAAAGCAAATCTTAGTTTTCATTTCCCTTGTGATGGACCGAGAAGAGGGGGTACATTCACAAGATTTTGTGGCTCAACGCTTTATGAATTAGACATTCATAATGCTGTCATGTTTCGACTGTTCTAGGCTTAAAAACAACTTCCAGGTAATCAAGGACTAACATACCCAAACCACCACCGGACTATACAACATAGTAATAAATAATAACAAAAAAATGAATATGAACATCAGCCTGACTATACAATTCACTCTCCTGGGAAGCCAACGTCCTCACTTGCACACTATCCTCACTTGCACACTACTCAGTGTCTAGCTTTGATACCAACTATAACAGCCCAAGCCATAGTTAGTAAATATTGTCCATTTTAGCCCGTTACATATCGTCATCAGTCTCACAGTTTTAAAACACATCCGTTAAGAAGAGGTTTCCACACCCTTATAAAAAATGATTCGTTCTCCTCTCCGACCGATGTGGGATCTCACAACAGACCATCCGTCCAACATTGAGAGTAATAAACAATAACAACAAACGAATAAGAAAAACCGTCAGACTATACAATATTCAAAGAAACAAATAAGAAGAACAACCGTCCGACTATACAACATTTCGAGTAACAAATAATGCAAAATTGACATAAGAAACCATTTAGCAGAGCCCATTAATCATCACATAACTTAGAATACTCTAAATCATGCATTCTTCCAATCACAAATCACTTCTATAACTCTCAAACTGTGAAGGATATATAAGAGAAACAAAGACAAAAACAAGATGAATCAAGTTTAAAGTAAAAATATCAGATCAAACGCCCCCAACCTTCTCCACTTTGAGATGATTTTCAAGATTTTGATGTCTGTTAGCTTGAACCCATCCTCCATCAATGGATTCCAAGCTTCCATTCAAGCCATCATCAACAAAATCTCCCACCCTTTTCACTTTGATTTCTCTTGGCTCAACTGGGTAGTTCCCTGAAAAGCAAGCATAGCAAAAGTTTGAAGAATCATTGCCTAAAAGCTTCGTTAAGCTATCAAATGGCAGAAAAGCAAGTGAATCACAGCCTATAAACTCTCTTATTTCATCAACACTCATCCTGTTTGATATCAGTTCTTCAGCACTTGGGGTATCAACTCCATAATAACATGACCCTATAATTGGAGGGCTAGCTATCCTCATATGCACTTCTTTAGCCCCTGCTTCCTTTAACAGCCTCACAATCTTTGAAGATGTGGTGCCTCTAACAATCGAGTCATCCACAACCACGACTCTCTTCCCTTCCAACACTGCTCGAACCGGCGACAACTTTAGCTTTACGCCGAAGTCGCGAATCCTTTGTGATGGCTCTATGAATGTTCTCCCAACGTAATGTGACCTTATGAGCCCTTGTTGGAAAGCAACCCCAGCTTTGGCTGCATAGCCAAGAGCAGCTACTACTCCTGAATCTGGTACGGCTATCACGACATCACAATCGACAGGGGCTTCGGTTGCAAGTATCTCGCCGAATGCTCGGCGGGATTCGTAGACAGAACGCCCGAAAACAACCGAGTTCGGTAGAGCAAAGTATATGTGTTCAAATATGCATGATTTTGGCTGTGGATGAGCCATTAAACAAAGGGATTGAATCCCATTTTTATCAACTACTAAAACTTCACCAGGAAACACTTCTCTATCGTATGTGGCTTCAATTAAATCTAGAGCACAAGTTTCAGAAGCAAACACAACAGAGCCATTACTTCTTCTACCCATAACTAAAGGCCTAAATCCATAAGGATCACGAACAGCAACCAATTTATCTTCTGTAATAAACACCATTGAATAAGCTCCTTCAAGCTGTTCACAAGCATCCACAATTCTCAATAAGAAGGGCCTTTGTTTAGAAATTGCAATAAGGTGAAGAACAACTTCAGTATCAGAACTAGTATTGAAAATTGAACCAGAATCTTCAAGTTTAGCTCTAAGAGAACCATAATTAACCAAATTACCATTATGAGCAACCCCAACAGAGCCGAATCGATATCCAGCAACGAAGGGTTGGACATTCTTAAGCATGGAAGCTCCAGCCGTGGAGTAACGAACATGGCCAATAGCAGAATCGCCAGGTAATTGATCGAGTTTGGTTTGATTGAAAACCTCAGAGACAAGGCCAACGCCGGTGACGGATTGAAGGACGTCGTCGTTGACGGAGACGATACCGGCGCCTTCTTGGCCGCGATGTTGGAGAGCGTGGAGGGCTAAATAGCAGAGGCGAGAGGCTTCGTGGTCGCCGTAAATTCCGACGACGCCACACTCCTCACGCGGCTTGTCGTCGGAATCGTCATCGGAGAAGAAGTGGGAGATGGGGGATTTGGCAGCGGCGACGGCGGCGACGAGGAGGGGTTTGGGAAGGGAATGGGAATGGAATGAGTGGGATTTCGGAAGAGATTTCGAGGAGAGGGAAAGAGGGGTTGGAAGGAAATGAGTGGGATGAGAGAGAGAAGGAGAGGGAGAGGAAGAGAGAGAAGGGAGGTTGAGCGCGGCGGCCGCCATGGGAGGAGGTGGAGATGGATAAGAAGCAGAGGAGGAAGACGGTGGCGTATGTGGAGGAGTCCGTTTGTTTCTATTTAGGTTTTTGGCTTTCAAAAACTCATACTTCCAATTTTGGTGATTGGAACCTTTCAATTTATTATTATTTTTAGTTCAATAGATCTATTTCAATTTCAAATCCAACTAATTTTTTTTTTATTTTTAATAGAGATTTGTGTAATTTCTAGTGTTCTGTCCAGAAAATCTAACCAATCTAGAATCTAGACTACATAACCCAACTCGGGTTAGGTTAATTTTTTTCGGATTGGTTTCGAGTCAACTCAACCGCGCGAAAACAGTGTTACAATAGAACCCCAACATAATTTTAATATCATTATAAAAATTAAGAATATTTGATCATTGTAACAAATATTAATGATGAGTGATAACTAGTAAATGTAACCGGTAAATAAGTAAATTTTTTTAAATTAATTTAAAATAAAAACAGCTCGACATCTCGACCCAACTTGAAAATAGAAGGTTAGCTTATATTGGGATGTGAACTTTATTCGAGTTACATGGTCACCAATCCAACCAAACGGAAATTTTGAGGTAATTTAAAAGTTTTTACGAATCTAGTTCGTGTAGATTGAGTTCTTAAAAATAATTTTAACGAGAATCCGTCCATTTTTTAATATAATTTTTTTTAATATTAGAATTTGCCTCACTATGAGATTTCTTTATTAAAAAATCATTCATTAAGAAACGATTTTCTTAAAGAAAATTTTTATTCTAAATTTGGTTACATTTTCCAAACTTACCCTTTGCATTTATATATATTATTATTATTATTTTGTTCAAATATTGGTGGGAAATTTGTTGGCTTTGAAAAATGGAGAAGCAAAAAAGTTTGGGCTGACGAGGACCAATGATAAAAGGGTCAACGCACTCATAATAATGACGTGTCAGTATTATTAGCACGATTGTGGGCCACGTGTCTATGGGTCAATCTTTACTCAATTATTAAATTGATTAAACCGTCAAATTTTTTAATAATAATCTTAAATTTTTTTATTTTTTAATATTTCATTAATACTTTTTCTTTTAGTTAAATAGTCATTTTTTTAAATAGCCATAAAATTTAAAATTCATAATTTTTTTTTTTGAAGTGGTTAAAAAAATTTAAAATGTTTTTTTAATGGAAAATAAATACGTCACCACAGGATTCTTCTAACTGCATGATAGCAACGTGGACATTCCTTTTCCTTTTGACAGCTGGCGTGGAGATTCCCTTCTTTTTGCCGTATGACGTGGAGTTTACAGTGAATATATTCTAAATTACATTTTAGTCCTTGTGATTCCTTCTTTTTTATAAATAAATTTAGATTCCATTTTTTTTAATTTAAAAAATGTTTGACTTATTCCAACCAAATAATATGACTTAAAATTCCTTCAGCCATGTTTATATATTATTTTTTAATTTAATAATATGTATGAGGAGAGATTCAAATCTACCGAAAAACAGGAAACATGATTGGATGTGTGAGATGCCGTCTGTTGGAGAGGAAAACAAAACATTTATTGAATGTGAAAATCTCTCCGGAGTAGACACGTTTTAAAATGGTGAGACTGATATATTTCATATTTAAAATAAAAAAATTTAAATTTAAATAAATTATTTGTTTAATATAATTAAAAATTCGATAGGATAATAGGAAGCCTCAATTTAGGGTTGGAGAAATGCCTCAAGTCCTTTTCAAATCCATTTAATAAAATATATTTGTGTGACCCCAAATGTTATGGATAATTACGGAGCATAGCCACATATGAAAATTTATTATCCACTTGGATTTTCAAAAAATATATAAATGGCTATTTTATTTTTTCTAAGTTGCTCGGTTGAATCACAGCTTGTCACACGGTCCAACAATGAAAGAAATTACGTATCATTGCCCTAGTTTAATATGTCGAGATGAGGTTTGGACAACGCTCGATGTGTTTTTGATCTGGCTTACCAAGTTAACCTTCCCTTAAATAACGATAACACTGACGAAGGATCTGCATGTCCACAACGTACGATGTGACTAGGGTTTAGAGTTTTTGTGGGTTGGGTTGGGACATTTTCTAGACCTAACCTAATTGTTCGAGTTGTTTCAACTCGAACAACCCTTATTAAATAGTGAACCTAACCCAACCCAACCCAACCATAGATTTTTGGTTGGGTAGGTTTGGTCAACTATTCAAAATTTTATTTTTAATAAAAGGAAAATAATTATGTAACTAAATAAAATAAAATTTTCTTTATAAAACTAATCTTGATTTAATATTTAAATATGTCTAATAAACAATAAGCTCTCGTAGCTCAGTTGGTTAGAGCACCCGTTTAGTAAGCGGGAGGTCTTGAGTTCAACTCTCAACGAGAGCATATATGAAATAAATTCGTTTTTTTTGTTTAATTTTTTATTACCTTTTAAGTTGAAGACGAGACCGGATATCAAATAAAAATTATAGATAGTTAAATATTTTTTAGTTTTTGATTTTTCTAAATAAATGTTATTTTATTTTAGGTTATAAAATTTGAACTTTTAACACTTAATTATATTAGAAAAACAATAAATTTAATAATGGGTATTCATAATTTAAATCAATTTCAATTTGATTTTTTTTTTTTTAAAATTCTATCTTATTTGACTTGAAGCCGTGCTTGTATTAAAATACATACTTGAAGTTACGTCATTAATTTATTAAATTAAGATTTATATAAAAATTAATAAATATTGTTTAAAAGTTTTCAGACTAAAATAGAATAAACTAAAAAATTCAGCCATTAAGATTGGTTTTCTTCGATAATGTTGGATTAGGGTTTATTTGGTAAGGATAAATTAGTCTTTTTACTTATTCTTCTCTTCAGCATAGATAGGTCTCACAGTTGGTTTTTTATTTTTATTTTTCAATTAATACACTCTAGGTACAAATCCTAGTCATCTTTATCATCTTTGTTTGTCATTTCTATGTTCGGTATGTCTACTTTTTGAAGTGCCTCTTGTAGCCCAGTTGGTTAGAACACCTGTTTAGTAAGCGGGAGATCTTGAATCCAACTCTCTACAAGAGCATTATTTAAATTTTAAGTTGCACACAGGATATCAAATATAAAGAACTTCAAAATTCAATGATCAAAGATAGGATTTAGTTTGATAATATTGGATTATGTTAGACTTTATTTGATTAGGGTTTATCTTCTAATGATAAATTGATATTTTACTTATTCTTCTCACGAGCATAGATAGATCTCTTACGTTTGTTTTCATAATACATTCTATATACAACATAAACCCTAACAATCTTTTGCATTTGCTACCCATTTTATATTTCTAAAGTTATCACATTTCAGTGACCAAAAATTTGAGTATTTGTTTGTTTATCGTTTTAAGTGTGGTACATACTTTCCTTCAAGTGGTTTTTGTAGCTCAATTGGTTAGAGCACTGGTTATGTAAGCGGGAGGTCTTGAGTTCAATTCTCAACAAGAGCATTAGATTATCCATATGTTTAAAATAGTACTTTATTACTCGTGTAAGTGTTTAGGTATTTGCTCATCCTACGAATGGGAGGTCTTGAGTTTGTTTGTTTTTCGTTTCTATGTTCGCTATGTCTACCGTTTAGAAAGTGAGAGGTCTTAAGTTCAACTCAAAACAAGAGCACCTAAGTTGCACACCGAATCTCAAATAGATTAGGGTTTGTATATATTAGGGTTTGTTTTCTTTTCGTTTCTATGTTCGGTATGTCTGCCCTTCGAAGTGGCTCTTGTAGCTCAGTTGGTTAGAGCACCCGTTTAGTAAGCGGGAGGTCTTGAGTTCAACTCTCAACAAAAGCACTATTTACTATTTTAAGTTGCACATTGGATCTCAAATATATTAGGGTTTGTTTTCTTTTCGTTTCTATGTTCGGTATGTCTGCCCTTTGAAGTGGCTCTTGTAGCTCAGTTGGTTAGAGCACCCGTTGTTTCTATGTTCGGTATGTCTGCCCTTTGAAGTGGCTCTTGTAGCTCAGTTGGTTAGAGCACCCGTTAAGTAAGCGGGAGGTCTTGAGTTCAACTCTCAACAAGAGCACTATTTACTATTTTAAGTTGCACGTCGGATCTC
>NW_019272043.1:3414536-3447368 GCF_002738345.1 Cucurbita maxima
TCAGCTTCACGGTTTTAAAATGTGTCTGTTAAAGAGGGGTTTCCACACCCATATAAATAATGCTTCTTCCCCCTTTCCAATCATTGTGGGATCTCGACAGGCTGTCACTTTTGTACGAACTATTGACCTTTGTAATGATAACTGGTGCTTTATTGAATGAGCTATACTCGACTCGATGAGTGTTTGTGCTGTAATTTGTTATCTCTCTCGATAACTGAACTATTGAAGCATCGAGAGGCCTCCACCGATTTGCATTATGCGGATGGACTATTTCACTAATCATGAGCTGCTTTGCTCACCCCATGATCAATTTGGAAGACAACAAAAATGTTACAATTTTAAGTTTTATGGCTAGAAATATAAACCCAGGACGACCTTGGAGCCCAACATCTCAAGCCCCTATAACTAAGACGACCAATTGCTCTCACACAAAACCGTCTCTCCTACTCTTACAGGAAAATTTATCGTTTCCAATATCTTTTTGTAGGAAATAGCTGCCAAAACAATGATATTTCTAGAACTTCCAAGAGATATTTCAATAGAAAATAGGCGATAAACCCTTGGTTTGCATGACATAAATACAAGCATTGGGAAACAGTGAAGAATATGAGATGAATAACACTTCTGGAAGGAATTCTTAAAGATAATTGAACTGGTCTCCAGTCACAGCAAGAAAATTTATATAAGCAAGAACGTAAATTGTTACTTACCCTGCTTCCTCTCTCAAAAGACTCATCTTCTATAAAACGTATCTCAGGAGTTAACCGAAGCTTCATACGTTTTCCCAATACACTTCGAACATACTTGGCTTTAGACTTCAACCCAGCCATAGCAATATCCTTTCCTCTTTCATCACCAAAGACAGATACATATACTTTAACCACCTGTGTGTCCAAATTTATACAATAGCATATAACAATTACTTTATCAGCTGAAGCATTGATAAAGGCAGCCAACATATGAACTAAAATGAAAAGAAAAGGCTCTTTAATTGTATTCCTGGACAATTTAAGTTTAGAGTGACATTTTCACACCAACATGGGACCTATATTGTATCATTTAAATAACAAACCAACTGAACTCATGGAAGGTGAAGATCTAAATGGTGAAACAAGGTTTAAACTTCATAGTACTGAAATTTTCACAACAATAAAAAGTAATATGTACACTCTTCCAAGAAATAATCTTGATGTTACATTTCACATTGGCGACAATCGAGAGACCGAGTGGTGAAAACTGATTTCTGGGCAAGATTGAATGTAACAGCCCAAGCTCGCCACTAGTAGATATTGTCCTCTTTGGCCTTTCCTTCTCGAGCTTCCCCTCAAAATTTTTAAAACGTGTCTGGTAGGGAGAGGTTTCCACACCCTTATAAAGAATGTTTTGTTCCCCTCTCCAGCCGATGTGAGATCTAACAATCTACCCCTCGGGACCTAGCGTCTTTCACTGACACTCGTTCCTCTCTCCAATCGATGTGGGATCTCACATTGAAAGCCAAGAGGCTTACTACTGTCAAGCAAAGAGTAAAGCCACTACCCAGCTCAGTGATGACTGAGAGTAGACCAAAAGGGCACAGTCATGGCTTTTATCACATTAACATTTCTTATTCTGACACACAAAAGGTGTAACATATCAACATCTAAACCTCTGTTACCATGAGACCAAAAGGCAAATTCTAAGATATAAGCTGTTCATGCAATGTTAAATCTGTTCAAACATCAATAAGAAAAAAAACAACCACCATTTACACAACAGCCACGGCAAGTTCAAAAACTAAGGTACCTTTCTATCATATTCAAGCATAGAATCAGTCTTAATCTTCAATTCTTTCCCAGTTCCATAATGAAAAAGAAACAAAATATTCTGCAATTCACTAAAGAGAAAAAGAAAAAAAAAAAAAAAAAAAACTGTTCTCAGCTCTACAATTTGAAAAATCTCTCAAAATACCTGCAAGTCGCTAGAGATTTCAACATCGGTGATGGTAGTGAGAGACGAAAGGTACTTATCAGCTCCCAAAGAGGCCTCAGGAAGAATAGCGAACTGCAACACCTTATCGGTAAGAAGCATATTGGAAAGCTCCCTCTGAATCTGCTTGGACACCATTTTAACCCTCCGTGAATTGGCCATACACTGTATGGTTGCGCCTCTCATTACCGGACGTTGACGAACAAGGGCGACGGAATTCGGAGAGCAAAAACACGGCGGAGAAGTTAGAAATTGAGAGGGGAATCGTGAAGAGGCGAGGGAAGATGAGAGTTTGAGTGGGAAATGATGAGGTTGAGGATGAATTTGCTGCAGGAGATGCGGCATCCTGGAATGTGATTCTCCAGATGAACAATTTTGATATTTGTGATCAAATTTCTCTGATTTGTTGGGCTGAAATGGATTCGGATTGGTAATCTATGAGCGTTCTTGAGGTCTGGACGTCTGGATTAGTACGGCCTCTGAAATTGTAATGCCCAATTCTTACCTAGGGTTTTGGAATTTCCAATTTTTTATTTATTTTTATTATTATATACATTAATTTCCGAGACCGTACGTTTTTATATACGTTTTAGTATGATTTTTTTTTTTTTTTTAATTTGAAAATTAAGCTCATAAATACTAATCGAGTTGCTTCGCTCCTCTAGTTTCAGTATCGTACCCCTTTTTCATTGTCTAGATTACACCTTCGAAATACCCTTGAAGAGAATTTTTCCTCAATCTTCACTTTACTTTACACGCCGACTCCCCTTTTATCATAAGGCGTGGAATTAGACAAAGGGGAATCTCCATAGGAACTAGTCTCTGATTTCGCACGTAGGAGATCGAGACACTGTCCCAGGGCTATGGACAAAGATTTAGATCAATCGCCCTATCTCGACAACTACATAGAGGGTCTGACGTTGTATATATATACTTTGATTTCGTTCCCCCGTAAGGTCAATATCACAACCAATATCCTAAGAAAGATTATTTTTAGATATCGATAGTTGTCCAGTTGGTCGTACCCAAACCGTAACAAAGAGAAAACTAACACAATTTTCAAAAATAGAAAACAAAAGGTTTAATTTTCAAAAACTTGTTTTTATTTTAGGGTTTAGAATTTGACTATAAATTCATATAAAAAATGATAGAAACATATTAAAATTAAAAACAATTATCAAAAATAAAAAATAAATAAATAAAATAATAAAATTACTATTAAACCAGACTTTTTTATGATTTGGGTTATTTTCTATCTTTAGTTTTTCAGTCTCTTAAATTTATTATTTCAATTTTTATTTTATTTTTGAAAATTATGCTTATTTTTTTAGTTTTTTAAAATTTTAGCTAAATTCCAAATAAATAAATTAATTAGTATTATATGTATTTCTTTTTATTTTTTATAGGAACCCTAAAAGCAAAATAAGCTTAATTAATAACGGAATGAGATTGATTCAATTGAACCAGGTTGGAATGATCCAACTGAATCGGTCGAGATCGGTCTGTTGGATGATAAAAGTTCCAGCTAATTTAGGGAATGATCATAGGTTTATAAGTGAGGAATACTAACTCCATTGACATGAGGCCTTTTGGAAGCCCAAAGCAAAGCCATGAGAGCTTATGCTCAAAGTGGACAATATCATACCATTGACGAGAGTCGTGTTCATCTAACACGGTCCACCTAGACCGCATCTCCTTCCTCCAAATACACCTTAACGAAGACTCCAACTCGAGTTCCTAATTTCTTCACCTCCAAAAGAGTGTTATTTCCTTCCATCGACCTCAATTCTTCTAGAGGTAATTTTTTAAAATTTAGTTTAATTTTCTCAAAAATAATTTTCAAATATTTAATCATGCTTACAGGGATATACCTGTCCATAGATAAATATACAAATATATTTCATTTGAAAATTAATGTTTCATATGGTCGGTGGTTATATCCATGGTAACTAGCTATACTCGGGACAATCACTAATTGACCTAAATATCAATTCACGTCAACTAGAAGAAATATCGTGTTTCGAGGTCATAAATGTGTGATGGAATGTAAAGAAGTCCGACCTTATTACCAATCAAAAAGTCAAAGTATGAGTTAAGAAATCTGATTCGATGAAGAATCTCTTACTTCAATGGTACTCGTAATTTCTTTTTTTGTTCATATTTGCACCATAAAGAGGTAGAGGTTCGAGCTTTTAATTTTTTTTACTGGCGACAAAATATTTTTAACTAGTGAATTACGCTAAAAATGACCGTTATTTTTATAGTTTAACGTGGTAGCCATTTTTACTATTTAATAAAAATTAAAAAATGGAATTTATAAAAAAAAAATTATTATATTTTAAAATTTACAAAGTAGAAAAAAATTAAAGAAGTGAAATTGACCAATGTTGGGTCTAAATTAGGCAGTCTAATCACATTAACGATATAATTGGTAAAATTTCAACTAATTCCCATTTTAATTAATGTTACCATGTACATTTTAAGCAAGGAAAAAATAAAAAAGAAAAAAGAAAAAAAGAAAAATAAAAAAGAATATTTTATTTTATGGTTTAAAACAATAATTAAAAAGGTGGAATCTAGCAGACAAATGATGATGGGATATGGGAAAAATTATATAAAAATTGTTAAATAATTCTAATTTTGTTATTAATATTCTTAAAGATGATTTTTTTTTTTAATAAAAAGAATATAAGAAAGGTGATGAATCTAAGGGAATGGTTGAGGGTATTATTGGAATTTTGAAAGATAGCGGGATGTGCTTAATCGTGTTATAGATTGTGTCCGTGATAGTGATGAGGAAACCTTCTCGAGTCTTTAAATTATGCTCTACTTGCGTAATGCTGTCTATTTCAAGCATTAGAGTTTGCTCATGTTTTGTAAGATCGTATATCGATCGGAGAAGAAAACGAAACATTTCTTATATGAGTATGGAAACCTCTCCCTAATAGACGCATTTCAAAATTGTGAAGCTGACAATATCTTCTAATAGTGGGCTTGAACTGTTACAAATGATATCAAAGTCAGACATCGGGCGGTGTGCTAGCGAGAACATTGGGTTCCTAAAGGGTGGAAACGAAGTATTTCTTATAAGGATATGGAAACCTCTCCCTAGCAAACATGTTTTAAGATAGTGAGGCTGACGACGATATGAAACGGGATAAAAATGACAATGCTTCCAACGAGCAGCTGATAGTGTTACCTCCTGTAGTCATTAATGTAAAATATATGGCGTTGATAACGAAACCTAAATCTTTCTGAATACAGTGATAACATGTTTGAAAACGATATTGAAATTATTAAAATAATTTCTATAATTTTTTAAATTATTATTAAAATAATTTCTATCGTCAATTTAATATTTCAGTTTATGTTTTTGCAACACTCGAGTAAAGGAGAGGTATATAAATAAACAAAAAATTAGATTCGTATGAAAGCAATTCCGAAGATACAAGACTAAATACCGTTTAAAAGAATTAAAAATTATTATCTATACCAATAAAATATAAATTTATTTACGGTAGGTAAATATGCCTTATTTAAAGTAATTTTATGTTGGTCGACTATGGACAATAGTATCAGGGTAATAACGTATTGTGTTGGTAGGTAACAATTTTTTTTATTATTTTTTTAAAAGTTTAAATATTTATTTGACACGTGTCATATTTTAAAATTTTCATTTGTGTGGGAAAACCGGTGACCAAATTTGCAAGTTTATTGAAAAATCTATATTGTAAATATTTTCACATGTAAGGGCAATTTGGTAAACTGGTCCTTATAAAGGCGGCTTCAAGTCCCGAACGAATCAACCCCATAACTCTCTTCGCCCAGTGCCATAATTCTGTTTCAATCACGCTCTTACTCTGAAACCTTCACCGGAAAATAAAAAAGCAAAAATGTCACTGGAGACGGCGAAAAGCAACAATATCCGGCGCATTGTTCGGCTCCGTCATAGGCTACAACACTGGCGCCAGATGGCACGAGTGGCATCCTCCAGAGCACCGCCGTCCGACGTCCCTGCCGGTCACATCGCCGTCTGTGTCGGCAGCGAATGTCGGCGGTTCATCGTCCGCGCTACCTTCCTGAACCATCCGATCTTCCAGAAGCTTCTCTCGGAAGCCGAAGAAGAATACGGATTCACTACGCAAGGTGCTCTGGCGCTTCCGTGCGACGAATCGGTATTCGAAGAGGTTCTCCGAGTCGTCGCTCGTTCCGAGTTGCGTAACTCATCGCGAAATCCGAATCTCACAGATTGGCAGAGGCGATGCGATGAAGATATCAGAAAGAACTCCGAGTTTTTAGGCGAATCAAAACCTTTACTGTATGGATTTGCCGATAATAAATCCGTTTGTTGAAGTGTTCGAGTGGCTGAGTTGCCGCCAAATCGACTCGGAATATCCGAGTCTAGTTCCGGTAAGTCGATAGACTTTTTCTTTTTCCTTTCGCTTTTGTGTGCTAACAAATATCGTACTGGAAATTTCGGATTATACTGAAGATACTAGTCCTCCTCCGGTCGATTTTGGCCAGATATACGGCCGGACGGCCATTAAAAGTTGAATTAGCGAGTCAGTCGGCGTGGAATCGGAGGCTTTTCTTAATAGCCTGTAAATGCCCTAATAATTCCTCCATTAACCTTTCTCATGTAGAAAAAAATGGCAGACTATGTATACATATATCTGTGCACTAGTGCTTTTATCTTCTTTTCTCTGTTCAGCGATATAATAGTTTAAATTTCAAGTGTGAGAAAAATTCCTCTAGATTTTAGGTCAAAAAACCCCCAATTTGTTCTTCTAGCTTGGATGTTTGGTATATTTGAATTGTACGAACATTGTCTGCTCATCAGGTTATTTATAAGTATTCTTTAGGGGTGAAAACTATTTGGATTCAATGGTTGATGTCTTTAATATTTTCTGTTGGAGGTACTTTATAGGAATGGAAATTGTTAGATTCCAGTTGATAATCTACTTTTTCTGCTACTACCTATGAAGAAGTGAATATTATTGGTACAACCATTGTGAAGTTTCACCATGCTCGAAAGTTTTTATAGTTAAAGTTTATTTTAGTGGTATATACCACATTTCTATGATCATTCCTATTCAAATGAAATTTCGATTCTATAAACTCTAATTTATTTGAATATTACATAATTTGTTGAGTTTTATTTAAAGCGAGTATATTAACCATAAGCTATTTATGATAATGTATGAATAAATTAAAAGCTTATGTTGAGATCGAATTATAAGGAAAATTATGTAAAGCAAATTGCATCAATAATAATTAGTGTGTGATCAAGGGACTTAAATTAAAAGACAAGTGGGTATTAAAGTCAAAGATAGGGCTGCCTTTCTTCTTTAGACGGCTTAAACATTTCACACTCTCAAAGATTACAATAATTGCATTTTATTTTTATTTTATTTTTTCTATTTTTGCTCTTTATTCTAAATTTAAATTTGATATTGGATGTGTTTGGTATCCTTCTTCTGCAATATGATCACGTTATTTCAGCATGTTATGTCTTTTTACTCACGTATTTCTTGCAAAAATTGCTTCAAACAGAATACATTTAACTTTGGAGTTCACATGTTTGAGCCACCGAAAAAGGTGTACCGTGTTGTATGTGTTGTAACTTTCAATTCTTTTAAGTATTTCTTAATCATCAAATCTTTAAAATCGCTCATACTGAATGTGATGTTTGTTCATTCATATACCTCTCATTTAGAATGTTAGATTTTATGTATTGAATAATTTTTCGTGACATTGTTCAATTTGATTTTGTATTTCTTATAGTGAAAAATAAGGAAAAAAAACTCTTAATTCTACCACCTTGAATACATAGTGAACTTAATACTTCTCTAAATTAAATTATGGAAACACTTAATTCTAACACTAAGATAAAAGAAATTAAAAAAAAGTGACTCATGAAAATGCATAAATTAATATATAAATTAATATATATATATATATATATATATATATATATATATATATATATTTATATTTATGTATAATCTATCTAATTTTAAACATCCACTAAATACAAATTCGATTTTAAATCAAATATAAAGTGAAAAAAATGCAATAAAGAATATAAAATTAGATAATTATATCTTTTTAAACAAATGTATCATACACTAATTTGGCCTTATATCACGACCAAACCTACGACAAGAAAAGCATATAATAAACTATATTTAGTTTTCGTTTTAACAACTAACTTAGCTAGAAAATCGACAATAATGGTGTATCGATATGATGTAATTGAAAAAGTATGGACTAATGAAGAATATTCGAAAAGAGTTAAAAGGATAAAAAGAAAAAAGTGAAAGAAATGTTTGTCGAAAATAGATTGATGTAAGATATGACGTTTTGTTTGAATTAATCCAAATTCGAGCGGTATTTGTTTGAAATTTTGATAGTTACTATGTTTATGGATTGAAATTTAGTTTTTTGGAACTCAAAATTTTATTAATATTTCCATTCCAATTGAAATAGGAATGCTTTGTTCGTTCTCCCATCGATCTCAGATCTCACAATCTACCTTTTTGGGACCTAAGGTCCTCACTAGCACACCACTGGTATTGTCCACTTTGGTTCGTTAAGTATCAAGGTCAATATCACTGTTTTTAAAACACATTTGTTAGGGAGAGGTTTCCCCACCCTTATAAAGATAGTTTAATTCCCCTCTTCTTCAACCGATGTGAAATCTCACCATTTAAATATTATAGACTAAAACACATACGTTAAATGATGGACCATAGGTTAAAATTATTTTCTATAAACTAATATTTTATACCATATATTTATACATTTTAATGTATGTTTTTTTTTATGTACATGAAATTCCATATTAATATCTTTAGTCATTTTCATATGGATAAATAGATAGGGAGAAATATTCTATAATATTTCAAAATTATAATTTAACTCTCATGTTAATACTATTCCATTTATGAGAAAAAAAAAAATAAAAATATACACATGAATGAACGCTGGATAAAAGAGGGATATATGAATGAATTGAGACCACATCGAGAGCGACCCTGTTATTAGAATGACCAATAAAAGCTTAAAAGAATTGAAAGTCACTCGACCTATACAGACAGGGTGCACCTTCTTTTTCGATAACTCCATTATAAAAACTTTATAGTTAAACGTGCTTTATTTGGAGCAAGTCTATATTGGGTGACCTCCCGGAGATTTTCTTGAGATGCATGTGAGTGATGACAGAGTATCTTGGAAGGACTCGTATTAGTTCGTGGGGACCATATTCACTTTTAAACACGAGAAATAAGTAACATGAATTGGCCCATGTTCTAAGAGTTTATTTCAAAATGGCCCATGTTCATAAATGGGCCCAATGGGCCTTCCGGGAGAAATAACTAACAACAAAAAGAACACAACATCAAATCCAACGGTCTCTGGTCGTTACCATTAACCAATGATTGAATAGCTCAAACAATTTGAATTATCCGATTTAAATAGTAAAAGTCGTTTGGTTCGGAAATTTTGTTCAAAATATTTGATAATAAGATGCCTTCAAATATGGATAAGAAAATTTTCAATTCAATTATTAAAAAATAGGCTTTGACCTATTAACAAAATTTTGACGTGGAGTAGACAAGCTATAAACAAAATTTAGTTAAAATGGCGTGTCGTGTGACCTACATACGAACACGTTAATAATGAACATATCACCAGCAACATTATTGCTAATGTCTATTGATGCATACTCTAAATTGGCGGATCCACGTCTTACGATCAAACGTTGATGAACAATGATATTTATTTATTATTATTATTTTTTTTAAATTCAATGATATTTTTAATTTTTTAGTCATTTTTGTTGAAATTGATTGAAAGATAAGGACTTTGTTTTTTGCAATAATTAAATAAAACTTAATAAAAATATGAAAATGAATTAAATATATTTATTACGACAAGGTACTGTTCGGTTGTGCTGGCTCCCATCATCTCTAGCTTGTCTTCAAAGGACTCCCTCCGTATTACCTTACCATAATTAATGTTTCCAATTAAATATTAATGAAACTTTGGTTTAAAAATTGCCCTAAAGTTATTCGTCTCGTGGTTAATATTCGTGACGGCTACCAACCGAGTTGTTAGAGGACATTAAATTTACCTATATGATTTTCTCGACAGCTAAAAGTTGTTTGATTAGAGGTTTTGTTGGAAGAAAGTGAGTATGGACAAACTAAAGTCAAGTCCGTTACACAATTTTTATAACAACTCAATCCCACCGCTAGCATAAACTCGAGTTCGTTACACAGTTTCTGTAAACGTCTTTGAGCTTTTCCTTCTGGGCTTCCTCTTAAAATTGTTGGAAGAAAATGAGTATGGATGAAGTAAACTTGAGTTCGTTACATAGTTTCTGCTAGCAGATATTGAGTTCGTTACACGTTTCCACACTTATATAAGGGATGTACGATGTGGGATCTCATAATCCACCTCCTTGGGGCCTAACGTCCTCGTTAGCACACCGTTTAGTGTCTGACTATGATACCATTTGTAATGGCCGCCCAAACCCACCGCTACCATATATTGTCTTTTTAAGTTTTTCCTTTCAGACTTCCCCACAAGGTTCTAAAACGGTTCTGTTAGTGAAAATTTTCCACACCCATAGAAGGAATGTTTCGTTCTCTTTTCCAACTAATATGGGACTTCACAGTTTCGGATTATCCAGATATCATCTTTTCCTCTCGATAAAAGTTTTCATTATGCTTCTAAAGACGCGGGTTTTCTATTAGTCTATTTTTCCTTTCCTTTTAATTTTATCTATAATTTTATTTTTAATATAATTAAATAATTTGTATTAATTTAACAAAAGTAATTTAATTAATTTTTTTCATTTAAAAATCATTGGTAGTTTGTTAAAATATATACTTATTTCATTTTTAAGAATAAAAAAGTTTATATAATTTTATTAAATTCATTTATTTAAAAATAATTATGAAGATCGTTATTAAATCAACTAACTTTGCATATTTCTAATATATTTATTAACCAATGAAAATTTAATTAATTAAAAATATTTTAATAATTTTATTTAATAAAAAGTAATACTAGCTTTGCTTATGCCTTTTTCTCTAAAGGAAAAAAAGGTTGCAAGTACTTCTAGGGTTAGTGTTTGGCCAAATTGTGCTTGAGATACAACCCACTTTTGGACCAACATAATAATTGAAATCTCTTTTCACACGCCAACGAGTCGAGTTTTGTAAATAGTCTCGAGTTTTGAGACCGAGTCGAAAATCGACTTACGAGTTTGCTGATTTTATCGACTATGAGAGAAAATAGGTTTTGAAACTAACGTTTTTAGTTAGGTACGACAGAACTATATATAAAATTTGAAATTAGTTTCTAAAATCGAGAATCGCGTTGAAACTGTTAAGAATTATTGGACGTTAGTTGTTCTAACATGATATTAGAGTCACGCCCTTATTTTAACTTAGCCATGCTAGTATAATTTGTCGAATAAAGAAATTGCAAGTTTCGAATATGTCGCTATAGTGACTTAGGTGTCCATCAAAGAGTGTACTTTGTTCAAAGGCTCTGGAGAAGGTGTCGAACCTCAATTAAGAGAGGTTGTTTGAGGACTCTAGAAAAGGAAGTCTCAGGGGGGTGACTAGTTGTCAATTTTTCGTATCTGTACTGTATGCTATCAACATCGTTGTTGTTACTTATCGTTTGTTAGCTTATAACATTGCTTTCCAAAAAGAAGTTTTATCCTATTTTCTCAAATTGTTTTTCAAGAACGGGACATAGGCTTAAGTATATGTTATCCATGCCATCGTTGACTTAAGTTTTAACTAATTCATCAGATCACCAACTTCCTTGACCTTCTGGCATTGGGCAGGTGTCATCCCCCATACATGGTCTTATGACTTTGTGGAGACCTGTATTTTTGGTAAACAGTCATCCAAGCCTGGTCACTGTGACCCCTTGTTATGGGAGGCACCCCTTCTCCCGAAGTTACGGGGCTATTTTGCCGAGTTCCTTAGAGAGAGTTGTCTCGCGCCCCTAGGTATTCTCTACCAACCTTTTGTGTCGGTTTTGGGTACATGTACCCTTTTGTTGAAGGTCGTTCGAGCTTTTCCTGGGAATATGACATGAGTTACTTTTGCACCGTAGCGCCTGGTACTCAAACATTGACTCGAGGTATTTTCTCTACCCCTTTTTACCCTGAAAAAATAGGGACACTTTGCGTCCTTGAACCGATAACCATCTTTTAGCTAACCTAGCATTGGGAGCGAGAGCAAGAGCTAACCAAATCTTGGAATCTTTTCAAGGGAATCAGTTACCCTAAAGATTGAAGATTCACATGCAAATTGTTGATAACATTAAGAACAAGAACAAGAGAAAGTGGTTTGGATTATTTGCATTTCTGTGTGCTAGAAGGCTGTAATATTCAGAGATAATTTTGTTTGTTTCTCGGGAAAATCAGAGAAAAAAGGACAAACCTTAAACGACAGTATATGTTTTTTAAGATTAAGAAAATCTAATGTCTAAAAATGTTTCGTACACACATTCTCTCACCAACCTCTTTACATGCTGTCAATATTAAAAAAAAACCACACCCTTTCTCTCTCCATTCCCAATGTAATCCCAAATCAACGGTGTGAGTCTTACGATCATACTTATCAAATCATACGATATCATGTTTTTGACACGATTATAACTAGTTTTAAGAAAAACTCGAGCTTGTGCCTCTTTGTGGCTTCGAGTTTGGGATGGGATTCTTCTTCGTGAATCGAACGTGAATTATGCAGAAACTAAGTTTCATTCGGCTATACATGTTACCCGTGAGTATATTTTCATCCCGAGTAAGGAAGAAATCTTTTGATTCGTCCCGTGATTATGTTAAAAAATCAAGATTTTAACCCTTTTTTGCTAGACATTGAGCAATAATAATAATAACGTCGGTACATTTTTCATTAAACGAGAAACCGCTCAAAGGGTGTAACGTTTTAATCCACCTCAATGAGGGAAACATTGAGCTATTTTTACAAAGAGGTTTTCTTCTTCTTCTCAACCCATTTGAGAGGGGTTGGAGATTGGAAGCTAGGTTAGATAAGTCCTTAACTAAAAAAAAAAAAAAAACCCATTAATGGGTTTCCAAAACAAAGAAAAAAGATTGATGATTATCAATCCAAGAAAGATGTTTAAAAAAAAAGAGGAGAGATTTGGATCTCTCATCTTCGGCCATCTTGTTCTTGTTCATGGAAATTCTCGGCAGAGAATAAGTCATCTAAGCATGGAGGAGGTTAAGGATCTGAAGACGTGTTCTTGGCAAGGGATGGTGAGGCCCATGTAATGATTGAACCCGAATTCCTCCTCGGCTTGTCGGAGAAGGCATTGGAACTCTGGGTGGGTCAAGAAGGAGATCGGGACGATGAATCGGCTCCGGTTTTCACCGACGTACACGGCGAAGTGACCCTTTGGGACGTCGACGGGGAGATCATTGTCGTCGTAGGTGCCATTGTTGGTCTTTTTGCCAAGGCTTGAGCAGCGTTTGAGAATTTGTTTGAGGACTGTGGGTTGTGGGAGTTTGTTTGCCTTTCTAATGGCCATTTTGTGGGAATGGGAATGGGAATGGGAATTGATATCTCCTTTGGGGCTTTTGGGAGGAGATAAAAAGGGGTATTTATGAAGAAGAAAGGAGTGAAGGACAGCCATGGGAGTGTAGGGTAATGTGTCCTAAGAGAGATAGAAGGAAGGGAGAGATGGTTGGAGCCAAAGACCAAATGGGCCTACCTTTGCTTTGGATGTTCGCTTTCCCAACGACAACTCCGACCTCAAATGATTGAACGAGGCCACTGAATAAGTAGGTAACATGGTCATGTCGTACAAGATACACGTAGGTAACGTGACCATGTCGCATGATAGGTTTCACTCTTAGAAGTAATTAAGACAAGTAGGTAACGTGGTCATGTCGCACAAGATACACGTAGGTAACGTGACCATGCCACAAGATAGACTTTACTCTTAGAAGCAGCTAAGACAAGTAGGTAACGTGGTCATGTCACACATGATACACGTAGGTAATGTAGCCATGTCCATGATAGACTTCACTCTTAGAAGCAGTTAAGACAAGTAGGTAACGTGACCATGTAGAACATGATACTCAAGTGTTCAATTCGAGTTTCGTATTTTTGGGCATGGAATGTTACTGAAATAGTAATTGACGTTTACTATTTAAACCTACACACACCACATTTAACAAAGCCGTGAAGCTACGTTTAAATTTTCGTAAAAACTACCCCTAATTAATTTGAAAATATATTATAATTTGAATAAAAGAAATAAAGGAAGAAGAGGAAGGATCCACTAGGGATGTCTACTTGAAACAAGAGAGCAACAATTGGAAGTGTACTGTTTGGAGTACAAAATCTGTTGGAATTTTTTAAAATTTAGTGTTTGTTTCGATGTGGGATTCTCAATATTCCAATTTTTTAATTTTTTAATTTTTTAAATTTAATTATTTAATTTTACAATTACAAACCCATGTGCTTTTCCTATTTTGATATATTTTTTTATTATATAGTTTTGTAATTAATTTCCAAAATTTTGTTGTCAATTTGAACCTAATTAATTAGATACATACATCTTTTTATTTTTTTCTAATGTGTATTTAATACGTGGGGCACGATTCTAGAATGCAAATAATAATAATAATAATAATAATAATAATAAATTATTTAGCTTGATTATGAAAAAAAAAAAAGAAAAAGGATTTTAAATTAGTATTTAATTACTCGAAAATGAGTTTACTATTAAAATAACTACATGTAGTTGATATATTGTATCCCGTCTTTTGTTAAGAGACCGTGAATTTAAACTCTCACCTTTAACAGAACTAAGGATCGAGGAATACTTAAATAATAATAATAATAATAATAATTGTCTCTATTTATCTTCGACATATTCGTGAAATACTTTTAAAATAATTAAAGTCTTCCCATTAAGTTATTAATTATCATTATTATTTTTTTTTAAGCAGACCTATAAGTATATATATATATATATATATATATATATATTAAATTCATTTACATGCAAGAAAAATATAAATAATTAAAAAAAAAGACAATGGTGATGGAGTGTTGTCCCACGTATTAATGACAAGGGAAGAGCAATGTTTGGTGATAAAATTAAGTGTACCAGAAAAGCATGCCTTTATTTATTTATTAATTATTAATTAATTAATTAATTAATTATTATTATTATTTATTTGTGTATTATTATTATTATTATTATTATGGGTATGGTCCTCATAATTCCACAGCCACAAAGTCAGAATTGGCTACAGTCAGACAGAAATCCCCAGTGTCAGTATTACCAAAGCTTTCATTTTCTCCTTAGCCTGCCCTCTTCCATCTCTCTCTCTACAAAAATTTCTACTTGTTTGCGGGGCTCGTGAAGTGAAGTAATACGTCACTAAATCACGTGTCAAGTGCTAAATGAAAGAAGTATATACGATATTGTTCTCTTTGAGCTTCTCTTGTTGGATTTTTCCTCGAGGTTTTTGAAACGTGTTTACTAAGGAGAGGTTTCCACACTCTTATAAAGAACGTTTCGTTTCTCCCTCCAACCGACGTGGGATCTCACCATAAATATCGGTAACAATTCTAACCTAGGGGATGTTACGAGTTGGATTTGTATAGCTTGAGTTCAAGGAGTGGTTGTATGTTTGATGGGTAGATTTGGTAATCTTATGGAAGAAAGACAATGTGTTTGATAATTTTAAGCTATGGAATGTAGGAGAAAGAAACCGTAAAAGTACTTCAACGTGTATCCAATGGTTAGGAAAAGTCATGCAGATTGTCAGATATACATCTAACGGTTATTAAGAAACAATCACATTATGAAAATCTCATTGTTAGAAGGTCTTGAGACGTTTCTTGTTCAAGCTCTTGAGTTGAAAACTTGATAATTTTACGAGACTAGCAAGTATATAATACATGGAGTAGAGCCTTTAATGCTTCAACTCTAATGAAAAAACACAAAGTCTTCCAATTTAAGGTTCTTAGAAGCTACTTTAGAACCTTTTTTCAAACATCATATCGACATTTGATTGCGTGAATGATGGCCATAGTTTCATAGGTAGAAAAGAGAATCTCTTGTACATTTTAGGACAAACAGTTGGTAAAAATACCTAAATCGATGAAAAAAGAACCTCTTCTTTTGACATGCTGATTCGAATATTAGTTCGGTTCATGGCATCGATTCACGACATCAAACATGGGCGAACAATATCAATGAAAAAAAGAATTGATATCACAAGGATTCGCTTTTGTTCTAATACTATGTTAAACTAGAAATAACGGGACGATGGGTGTATGGTTCGTATCCGAATGCGGTGACTCGCTGAGCCAAAGCAGTAAAAGGGATATTCTTTTGAGAGTTTGATAGGGACTAGTCCTTGTGATTAGCACATGGAATGCCATGTTACTCTTGTCCCCAAGTCTTCTTGTGAAGAAGACAACATAGTAAGGCAGATCACCCCTAGATACTTGAAAACTGCTACTTTTACTTTGTTATAACCATAACCATATTCCCCTTACCCTCGACTTACGATCTCGATTGCCAGCTGCTGCACGAACCGAGAAACAAGCATTTCAATTCTGGCAGTCTGGCTAGCAGAGGTTAGCCTCATGTGGGATGTCGTCGTCGAGATGACCGGTTTGATAGGCATGCTGAAGATGTAGCCTGCAGCAGGCCGCCACATTAGTTTTCTGGTTGGGAGTTTGGGTGTAATCTGCAGCAACTCAAACCACAATATGCATACACTTCATATGGTTGAAAGACTAACGAGGGTCTAGAGTATAAGTGTGAGATACCATATTGGTTGGGGAGGAGAATGGAACACCTTTCATAAGGGTATGGAAACCTCTTCTTAGCATATATATTTTAAAAACTTTGAGGGGAAGCCCGAAAGGGAAGACCCAAAAAGAACAATATCTGCTAGCGGTGGGCTTGAGTCGTTACAAATGGTATCAAAGCTAAACATCGGGCGATGTGCTAGTGAGAAGGCTGAGCCCCGAAGGGGGTGGATACGAGGCGGTGTGCCAACAAGGACGTTGGGCCCCAAGGGGGGTGGATTGTGGGTGTGGAAATCTCTCCCTAACAGTCTGGGTGTGGAAACCAGCTGTTGTTGCACGTTCTAAAAACCTTAAAAGGAAGCCCGAAACACGAAACATCTTTTATAAGGGTGTGGAAACCTCTTCCTAGTAGACGCGTTCTAAAAACCTTAAGGGAAATCCCGAAACAGAAAATCCAAAGAGGCCACTATCTGCTAATGGCAGACTTGGGCCGTTACAATAAGAAACCTGGATTAGAAGCACAATGAAATAATGATTGATCGGGATGGAAATGGAACATTTTAATCGATCAAGAAATTGATGGAGCTAATATAAAACTCGAGGATAGGATCGTGTTGTACCTCGTAAGAAAATTTACGAAACAAGAGCAAGATCGATACGAAATCGTCACGATGAACATGCTGCACATGCAAGTCCAAACCAAAAGAAGGGCCATAGGGTCCCATCCCCATTAAAAGCCATGTACTGGAGAAAGGTCTGTGATTGATCATGTGTATTCTGCAACATCCTATGAACTTTTCCCTGAAATTTTCCTTTGATATGCGATGCCTATATATTTCAGAAGGAAGAAATCATATCAATTACTGAGAAAACAGAGTACAATTGACGACAAGTTTCATAATAATACTGTTTGAATTAGAATGATGGGATCAAATATTACAACCTTCCAGTATTTTCGCTCGAAAATGTCGGTTCTGAACACTAGTAGTCACAGCCCTGATCTGTCAAGATCATTTTGCAAAGAGCTAATAATGAACAATTCACTATGAAGCAGCAAAATGAAACTCTTATTCATAATAACATTTTAGAAGTTAATGAGTTCTTTATGATGATCATACAAAGTCACCTAAATTTAGAAATGGTAAAGATTCTGAATCTGTTCAAACCAAGTTCAAATCACAATTCATGATACCATTCTTTAACCTTCCTATTTGCAGATAGATAGCATAGGGGAGAGCATTAGAACCCACAAGGAAGCCTAAACTTCCTTGTCCTACAGATCAAATAGGTAGCAACAGCGAAAGCAAAAGATAAAAAGCAACGGGGTGGGGCCTTTACAATGGAAGTTAGAGGGTTAAGATCAAGTGATATCAATCACAAAGGTCCTTGTGCTAACAACATTGTCACCGACTAGTGTTTGGATGCAACACTGGTTAAACTAATGGAAAAAAAAGGTGGAATTCATACTCAACTTAGTTTAGAAAAGAACCTTGTTGATCATTGGAAGATACCTGCATTTGAAAAGCTTGGCAGCTCATCGAGAAGTACTGCAAGATTTCAAACCTTAAACAAAATGAATGATTAAACATAATGGTTAATGTTGCTCCTAGTCCTTAGGATATAATCTTAATGAAGCTTTATAAAAGGTTTTGCAACTATTAACAAAGAGATAGGACAGTCAAAGTCAAAGTACTAACCGTTGAAGTGTGATATTCTACGTCAGTTTGGGAGGAGAACGAAACACCTTTTATAAGGGTGTGGAAACCTCTCCCTAACAAGCGCGTTTTAAAAAAAAACTTGAGGGGAAGGTCGAAAGGAAAAGCCCAAAGAAGACAATATCTACTAGCGGTGGGCTTGGGCCATTACAAATGGTATCAGAGCCAAACACCGGGCAATGTGCTAGTGAGGAGGTTCCACATCGATGGGAGAAAGGAACAAGTGTCAGTGGGGACACTAAGCCCTGAAGGGGGGTGGATTGTGATATCCAACATCGGTTGGGGAGGAGAACGAAACACTCTTTATAAGGGTGTGGAAACCTCTCCCTACCAGACGAGTTTTAAAAAACCTTGAGGGGAAGCCCGAAAGAGAAAGCCCAAAAAGGACAATATCTACTAGCGGTGGGCTTGGGCCGTTGCATGAAGGCTTCTCTCCATGAGATGTACACGACATACATGTTGTCAGAATATATATGCCAAGCAACCGCTGGATTGTAAACTCATGCATACTTCCAGCCAAAACAAAGTTGAAAACTTTGAATGATGACATTCTAATTCATGTACTGATTTCTTAAAATTGTAGCTGATATGTGTCTATGTGCATGTCTATCATCCTTAGGAAAGAGAGTGCCGAGTGTCCCAAGAAAAAGATAGGCAAGTCAGGAAATTAACAAAGCTGCGCTTGAACATCGTTATCTACACCAGGACTTGATATCATCAACCTTATTTTGTCATCTACGTTCAACAATCTGAGCTTTCGAGTAATAGAAAAGATCATGAAATGTAGCTACCTCATCAAGATTAATGGCTTAGTTTCTTGTTCAAAAGAATATATGAATGGTTCACAAGCTCATTGAACTGTCCATGTGGTCAGTTAACAGCATCTTTATACATAAGGGGAGCGGAACCCACCTCGAATAAGGTAGAGAAATATTAAGCGGATGGAGATGAGAGCTGAACTAAGTCGAGGGAGATCCTCAGACAGCACAAATAGTCTGAGAACTTGTACTTTTGCTCTCTTGTTTTGCTCACTACAGTTCAGGAAACTCTCTTTGTATCAGTTGGCATAACAATTGAGCCGTGTCATTACTGATATCTGTGATACAAGCTAAAAACTCTCCATAGGCTCAATGAAACGTTTTCATCATGGCACCTCATGATAAACCATTCTCTCATAAAAATAGGTTACTAGAGCAGTTTAACTTTACAAAAGGTTATATGAATAAACGATATTCAACACTATCCAACAGCTTTATACAGCCCTTCTTTTCTCTCAAATTGCCTCAAATGCTCTATCTCATTCCACAAGCTAAAACCAGCATAGCATAATGAATATCCGAGCATTGAGGATCCAATTCAAGTGCCCTACAGTTGAGAATTGTTGGAAAGGAGTCTCACATTGGCTAATTTAGGGAATGATCATGGGTTTATAGGTAAGGAATACATCTCCATTGGTACGAGGCCTTTTGGGAAAACCCAAAGCAAAGCCATGAGAGCTTATGCTCAAAGTGAACGATATCATACTATTGCGGAGATCTGTGATTCCTAACATGGTATCAAAGCCATGCTCTTAATTTAGCCATGTCAATAGAATGCTCAAATATCGAACAAAAAAGTTATGAGCCTCGAAGGTGTCGTCAAAAGTGACTCATGTGTCGAACAAATGGTGTACTTCGGTATGACCACAAGCTGATATGACTGTCGCAAAAGCTACACTATTTGGTTTGATCCCTTCCATCAACATCTGGTTGTACGGTTCAATCACTCTTTTGTAACACCCGTTTCTACCATATACACTAAACATAGAAGTCCATACTAGAATATCCCTTTTCTTTTTGTCCAAGTCCTGCGAAATTGAATACATGCCATGCTATTTCTACTACGCCACTCTTCCCAAACAATTCAATTAACGTTCTTTGTAGATCCTCATCACTGGTAATATCATAAACCGTTCGTAGTAGATAAGTATGCACTTTCTCACCTAGTGTCATTGTAGTGTTAGAAATCACGACTCTCCATAATGGTATGATATTGTTCACTTTGAGTATAAGCTCTCGCGGCTTTGCTTTTGGTTCCCCCGAAGGCCTCATACCAATGGAGATAGTGTTCCTTACTTATAAACTCATTATCTTCCTCTTAATTAGCCAACGTAGGACTACTCCTCTCAATAATCCTCATGCATCTCCCGTACCAATTCAAGTCCATGGACCCACATCCTAGCCTTGCCATCTCTAGCCAATAGTGCATTTGCACACACAGTATTCCTCATGGGCATTTCATCAAACACTTCATCTGCATCACTAATCAGTAAAATTTTTGCTTACATTTCAATAATCGCACTCCCACAAAAACACTACATAACCAATTTGATTACCCCACGAAATCGTGCATCTATTTTTCATACACCGCATTATGAACAAGCGAAAATGCACTCAAAGTGCTGCACCGGACATACGTATGAATAGAACTCCATTTGAAAGAGAAATCCGGAGACCCATGTCGAAAAAACTGGGAAATTATGACGTTGAAGGTTAAAGAACTTCTGGGGATGATGCATTTGAAGACGCTGCTTAAGCTTTGCAAATGAAAATCGGGGGTGGGGTTTGGGAGTAAGATTGAATGAGCTTATATAGTGAAGGTCAGGGGAGAAAAATTGGATGTGGGTTCTAAGAAGATGGGCGTGAAGCTTCTTAATGGCGGCTGTGAGATTTTTGGTTTCAGAAGAACGGCACAAGAAACTGGCAAAGAAATCAGGACTTCGTCTAATATGAAAATGGTGAGGGCTCGAAATCAAAAGAATGGGTGTTTGGTAACTTTACGTTATTAGCTCAGAGATTATTTTGTCATTGGCACAATACCGTTATGACAGTTAAAAAACTACCGTTAAGGTCGGTTTTGCAAACAAGGGCAGATTCGTCTTTCAAAAAAGGATTTTATTTTAAGTATTTTTAAAAGCTTATTGTTTTCTTTTTAGTTTCTGAAAAGTTGATTTATGGAGCTTTTTTTTTTCTCTTCTTTTAATAAGAAACGGACTTATGTTTTTTTTTATTTTTATTTTTAATTTATGCAAAATAAAAGAAAATTGTTTGGAAAAAGCGCTTTTTTTTTTTTTCAAAAAGGAAAATTAGGGTTATGTTAATTGGAAACATAGATCAAGGTTAGATTGAGAGACCTTGGCCCGAAGTCGAGCTAAATGACTTGGCTTAGTGTAGAGAAAAGTCGGTTAAGTCGCAGATGATTGAACATGCATGTACAGGCAACATGTGTGGTCGAACCAGCTTGGATTCTGCACAAGTTGTGTTTGGTTGACAAAAACAAACATCGCTTAAGGTGCAACGAAGCCAGGCAAAAAATGAATATGGGGCGTGGGTTCCCCTCCAGGCTTGTCGTGAGCACGTCGAGATCATGGCACACGATTGAAAATGTACAATCGTGGCATTAAGCATTAGATAATTTATCTTCGAAATCTTTGGTAAGAAATTGCTTAGGTTGAATTGTTTCCATTTGTTTTAGTTTTTAATTGTTATGCTTTCACATTATTAGTAGAAGGAACGTTAAAAGTAACATTTCTTCTCATAAAGCCATTTTCTTAGGAGGATGATTAAAAAAATTGAGAAGCCTTGCAAAATATAAAGGGAAAATCCCCACCGTACAAAAAATTATACTTTAAATTCATTTACAACCAAAGCTTAGACATGAGATTTCACAATTCCACATTAGTTGAGGAGGGAAACGAAACATCCTTTATAAGGGTGTAGAAACCTTCCTTCCACCCGACGCATTTCAAACCCTTGAGGGGAAGCTCAAAAGGGAAAGTCCAAAGAACACAATATCTGCTAGCGATGGATTTCGACTTGGGCCGTTATACTAGAAGTGACTTCGATGGATGAAAGTATCTTCTCTGCATGGAATAGTTAAGCTACCCATTGGGTGACCAAAGCCAAATTCTTCTTCAAATCTCTTAAAGCAAATCCTGAAATGAAGCTTTTTCAAGTACGATAGAGGAACAACATAGCATTTGTAAAGACTCTCTCCTACGTAAATTGCAAAGAAGCCTTTAGGAACATCCAATGATGTTGATATTGTCTTTCTTTCACTCAAAATACACTATTTAAGAACTTTCTTTGTGAGAATGGCACTCCGTAAACCGATTCCCATGGCGGTTTTTCGTTCTTGGTTCAACGGAACTCTTCACATAACAAACAATGAAGAGAAAATTGCAGACTTGGGTTGCTTTCAACCATGAGTTTACATCTATATTTATATCGATAGATCGGTGGAAGAGGACGATATCATATTGAAGTTCTAAGGCAATGGAGAAAGAAGCAGGAGCAGAGTTCACAAGGGTTTCACATGGCTTTGTCTTCCAACTTGCGGTTCGGGATCGGCCGAGAAAGTAACAGTCTCTTTGTTTGGTCCTAAACAAATTTCCTACAGAATCAGCCATAACCCAAATAAAGGAGAAGATAGGAAAGGGAAAGCTGGGTGGATGAGAGCCCTAGAGCTAGGGGCGCAGTTAGGTGGCTCTTGGGTTATAGGGAGGGAAGGGAGAGGCCAAATATGTGAACGTTGTCTAAAGAAAGCAACTGGGAGTGGGGTGCAAATTGAAAGCAAGCCAAAAGAGACAAGTTTATGGGCTAACATTGACATACAAAAGCAACAGAATGCAGATTCTCTCTCATGTCATTGAATGCTAGATGATTTTTTACTCTTTTTACTGTTGATTCCATGTAAAGTATATTTGTCACTAATCTCAGCACCTGTTTTTATGCATAAAGTGAAGCAGTAGAAGAATAAGAAATACAATAAAGCAGAAAGTTGGGAACTCACGGTGGTAATTTGTGAGATCACATCGGTTGAAGAGGAGAACTAAGTATCCTTTATAAAGATGTTGAAACCTCTCCCTAGCAGATGCATTTTAAAAACCTTGAGAGGAAGCAGAACCAGACACCGGGAGATGTGTTAGCAAGGAAGTTGAGCTCTGAAGGGAGGTGTACAGGAGGCAGTGTGCCAACAAGGATGCTGGGCCCTGAAGGGGAATGAATTGGGGGTCCCACATCGATTGGAGAAGACAACGAGTGCTAACGAGGACGCTGGGCCCTGAAGGGGAGGTGGATTATGATATCCCACATCAGTTGGGAAGGTGAACTAAGCATCTTTTAGAAGTGTGGAAACCTCTCCTTATCAGACGTGTTTTTAAAACGTCAAGGGAAATTCTGGAAGGGAAAGTCCAAGAAGGACAATATTTGCTAACGGTGGGCTTGGGCCATTACAAAATTGGTTTAGGAACTTCGGAAAAATCTTCTTTCAACTCTGCATAGACTAAAAAGTGCTTCGTTGAATTAGCAGTAGTAAACGCCACACGATTTCCTGATCAATGGAGGATGAGCTAAGAAATAACCTGGCTGTCTCTCCAAATAGAGAATTTTGAGAATGATTAAGATCGGAGGAAGATATTTAATGCTAGGAAATGCAAGGAACGGCTCTTAAAAAGTTTTGAAATGCTATTAAATGCATTAAATAAGTGGGACATGGTTGTGACACTTGTCTGTTGAGCCACATGGATACTTACTTACCAAGAGCACTGTAGAAAACGCCCTTGTGTATTTGTCAAAAACATAGCAAGTCTGCAAGTTCTGGGAGAACAACCAGCAACGCATCCACTTAAACCAAGGAAAAACTCCATTTTTTTTTATTGTAAATGGATGGCCTTAGAATAGTGGATTGGCTATGAGACATCTCTAAGTATTCCTAGAAGAAAAAAATTGATCTGAAAAAGACGTTACAAAATTAGAGCCAATTTAACATGTTGCATGTGCCCCTAGAACCATATGAATATGATTCTACAAAAAGACGGTTTCACGTGGAAATGAAGATACATGTGAGATCCTACATCGGTTGGAGAGAAGAAACCTCTCCCAAGCAGACGCGTTTTAAAAATCTTGAGGGAAAGCCTAAAGAGGACAATATCTGCTAGTGATGGGCTTGGACTGTTACAAATGGTAGCAAAGTTAGACACCGGGCGACGTGTCAGCGAGGAGACTAAGCCCTGAAGGGGGGTAGACACGAGGCGGTGTGCCAGCAAAGACGTTGAGCCCCAAAGAGAGATGGATTGGGAGGTCCCATATTGATTGGAGAAAGGAACGAGTGCCAACGAGAACGCTGGGCCCCGAAGAGAGGTGGATTGTGAGATCCCACATCGGTTGGGGAGGAAAACGAAACATTTTTTATAAGGGTGTGGAAAACTCTCTCTAGCAGACGTGTTTTAAGAACATTGAGAGGAAAGCCCAAAGAAGACAATATCTCTACACAATAAACGTATTAGAGAGAGAATATTACCCATTCCAAATGTAGTGATTAGTGAAATGTAATATGTAGTCCGAGTCGTGACAAATATACATGAAAGAAATTGTGTACCTTCAAAACTAAAAAGATTAGACGGAGATGTCATGTTTTGATGAAGCTTCGTGCTACAAAAATAAAAAGCTGAAGGCAAGGCTCTTTTCAGTGTCTCGACAGCGTCTGCCTACCTTTGCCCCATCTTCTCTAACAAGAAT
This sequence comes from Cucurbita maxima, assembly GCF_002738345.1. Taxonomy (NCBI): domain Eukaryota; kingdom Viridiplantae; phylum Streptophyta; class Magnoliopsida; order Cucurbitales; family Cucurbitaceae; genus Cucurbita; species Cucurbita maxima. The sequence continues at coordinate 3,439,605 of NW_019272043.1, forward strand.
CTTATTAGCTATTATCTTCAAAGCCCTGAAATTAAAACTCTTGTCAGCTAATATCATCATGTTTCTTGAATGACAAAGGAATGTTCCCATGACATGAAATAAGTAGAAGAGAAAACCAGAGTGACTACAGCACATGAACTTGTTCTACCATGCTAGCCTTCAATGTCAGACATAACTACAATACAAAATTCAGTCGGCTAATACTAGATATTTTCATCTGTTTAAGAATTAGACCAAAAGTCACATCTAAAAACAACTCTAGATTTGATCCTATAATGGTTTTGTTTGAATTTGGCTGTTGAAGCCACGTATGTGGAATGAATAGTGTCATAGTTGAATGATCTAACTTGTGATGCAATCAATAATACTCTGAAACTGTTTGCATAATGAAGTCCACGTAGAAAAATGAAGCTAGGATTTATATGGTCCTAGATTCACAACACCAGTCTGTCATAAATATCTAGAGAAAAGAATGCAAATGTAGATTAAGGATGGAAAATAATCCGTTCATATAAAAATACAATCCCAAACATAACATGAAATGAAAATTGAAATGACAAAAATTTGGAGTACCTTTTTTGTATTTTGCAACTTGAATATTTTCAATTAAAGAGAAGAATTTTCATGGAATAAGTCTCTATATTGAATTTTGTATACATCATCTGGGGAGGCAGTCTATCTCTCCCACAAAAAAGTGTATAAAGACAATATATTTGATCCTCATAACTAATCTGGCAAATATATCTTCTTTCATGACTCGTTCAAACGAGAGATCAGACGAATAAATGTATGATCGCTGCAAGGAATAGTGAGGCCTCCCATAGGATGATCATAACCAAATTCTTCTTCAACTTGATTTAGCAGGTCCTTGAAAAATGGTTCGTTCAAGTAAGCTACTGGAATCAAAAACCGCTTCTTTTGGCTTTCTCCCACATAAACCGCGCAATAACCTTTGCGGATTGCTGAAGATCCATGGTGGGTTGTTAGAGAAGAAAGTCTAAGATTTTGCATAGCATTTACCATTTTTTCCAAGCGGAAACCCATGGTTGTTTCTCCCTCAAGAAGAAGTCAGAGTTGAATTTAAGAATCTAGAAGTTGCACAATAGCACTTGAAAGAGAGAGAGAGAAGAGATTTGAGTTGCATGGGAATTGAAAACAAGTATGTATATATAGACTAAAAAGGGAGACGTGGCCACTCGCTTGATCTAAGAAATGAGTGGTGACTAGCGAGACATCTATGAATGGGGCCAACTAGGAGGAATGTACTTGTGAGGTCTATTGTACCACATACTTGTGAAGTATAGCGACGCATATCAGTTTGTAATAGCCCAAGCTCACCGCTAGCAGATATTGTTTTTTTTGGGCTTTCCATTTCGTGCTTCCTCTCAAGGTTTTTAAAACACGTTTGCTAGGGAGAGATTTCCACACCCTTATAAAGAATGTTTCGTTCTCCTCCCCAACCGATGTGGGATCTCACACAATGTACTCTAGATAACAATCTTCAGTTACTTGGAAAAAATAATATTGGGATAACAAACTCACCTAACATTTTGGGAAAACCAGCCAATGGAGGACCTGTTCGAGCTGAAAATTGTAGCGAAAACTCGTTAGTTATGTTAAGCACATTACAAAAGCGATAATCGCTTTTGTTAGAGACATGCTTTAGACATAGAAACTGTTCCCCTAATTCTTTGTCATGCCAACATATAACAAGGAGGCATACTCATTTAATTGCATATTTTGTTTCTGTCTACATGGGATGAAGGCCTATCTAATTAAAAAATCTAAACCAAAGGGCTGAAGATATGAACAAAACAAAGTTGGTAGCTAACCTTTGATGACATATTAGTACAGCTGTTGGAGTCTCACAAACCAAATCCATAAGCCTAAACGACAAAGAGATTCAAGATAATTAGAACAAAACTAGAAGTGGTGAAATTTTTACCTGATGCAGACAGTTTGACCAACTTTGTTTTCTTTTCCACATTCTCCTAGTCATAGTAGATTGTCAAAGCATTCAAAATAAGTGCGATTTTTCTCTTTGAATTTCATCAAGGTTTTTTTGGATGAATAGACTTATTCTAAGGAAGAAAAAAAATGAGGCTGATGTCTCACTAAGGTATTCAAGAGGGATGAGAGCTAACCTTTACCTTAGCAGCAAGTTAGAAAGATAACTTTAATGTATCCCCACCAGAACACAAAGCTTATGTCAACTTTATGGAATTTACTCCCTATGTGCTGACATCGTATCTAATCTGTGAGATCCCATATAAGTTGGAGAGGAAAACGAAACATCATTTATAAGAGTGTGGAAACCTCTCCCTAATAGATGCATTTTAAAATCACGAGGCTGACGGCGATACATTACGGGCAAAAGCAGATAATATTTGTTAGCGGTGGACTTGGGCTGTTACAAATGGTATTAGAGCCAAACACCGGGCAGTGTGCCAGCGAAGACACTGGGCTCCCAAGGAGGGTGGATTGTGAGATCCCACATCGGTTGGAGAGGAGAACGAAGCATCCTTTATAAGAGTAGTGTGGAAACCTCTCCCTAATAGACGCATTTTAAAACCATGAGACTGAAGGCAATACGTAACGGGTCAAATGGGACAATATTTGTTAGTGATGGACTTGGGCTGTTACATAATCAATTATCATGCCAATGACCAAATAGGATTGTTTGACATTGAAACTGTGAAAATCTTGCGTGCGTTTATGTGAGGGAAATCAATTTTGATCTCCATTATCATAGTGTCTAGCAGTGTTGTCAATGAAAAAAGAAAAGGAAATCACTTAGTACAAGGGGTTAAGGGAAACAGGCTCTACTATTATTACACTTCCATCCTAATCGTTTCACTAAAAAAAGCCCTGCAGGTCCATCCATATCAACTGGCATGACAGTTGATCAAAATAGGTTTGAATACCTGTACAAAGAAATATAAGAATAACCAGAAACAATCATTTTAAGATATAATTTACCAATACTAATACAATTATTATCTGCTTGACGTTACCAATACTTGTACAAAGAAAAAGAACAGAAGTTTTTATATCAAAGGCCACAAAAATATTAATAGCAAAAGAAAAAGTTATATGCAAGAGAATGATACAAGATTTACATGGTTCGTGGACTATGTTCTAATTTATGTAGACTTTATATAATCTAATTTCTAGTAACAAGATGATATTACACCAGTCCTACGAAACTATTTGTCGAATGAAGTTCATGCAGAAGAGTCGCATTGGTATATATCTACTTTTATGCTAACGAAAAAGTAATGCACAGAAGTTGAAACGAAGAGAGAATATGTAAAGAGAAGAACTTGAATGAAATAACTCCATTTTCTAACATTTGTATATGTAATCCAGTACACATCATTTGGGAAGGCATTTTATCTCTCCCTCAAAAAAAATGTATATAAGAATGGTACTATATAAACTACAAGATTGTCTAACTAATATTCTCGTTCACGCCTAATTCAAATGAGAGAGGAGATCAATGAATTTATCATCACTGCAGGGAATGGTGAGACCTCCCAAAGGGTGATTGTAGCCAAATTCTTCTTCAGCTTCACTGAGCAAGTCCTTGAAAAATGGCTGATTCAAGTATGCTATTGGAATCACAAACCGCCTTTGGCTCTCTCCTACATAAACTGCACAATAGCCTTTGCGGACTACAGACAATCCTTGGTCTGTTGCTAGAGAAGAAAGTCCTAGATTTTGCACAGCATTTACAATTTTTTTCCAGACGAAAACCCATGGTTTTGTTATTCAGAACAGAAAGTAAACGAATTTAGAATTGAAGAAACTTGAGGTTTCCCAATAGCAATTGAGAGAACGAGAAAACTTCGTGGGTGGTTGAAAGTTTGAGATCTGAGTTGCTTGGGTCTTAAAAACAAGTATATGTATAGAAGAAAAATGGTGACGTAAGCAATAGTTTTCTCTAAGAAATGAGTGGTGAGAAATCTCTGAATGGGACCAACCAGAAGGCAAGTACTTGTGAAGTATACTGTATCACATGGTCCTGTCTCCCATTATCCTCAGGAACTCGGGAAATAATATTGGGTAAACAAAGTCACCAAACTTCTTGGGAAAATCAGCCAGTAAAGGACCAATTTTAGCTGAAAATTGGGGCCAAAGTAAAAAATTGTTAGTTATGCTAAGCACGTGGCATAAGCAAGTTCATGACTTTTGTTAGAGATATGCCTGAAACATGAAAACCATTTCCCTTATTTTTTTTTTTTCCTTGTCAACATACAACAGGAGACCCATTTAATGGCATAGATTATTTCTGTCTATATGTATTGAATATAAATCTAACTTTTTAAAAAAAAATTCTAAGGTATCTGGCTGAAAATAGAACAAAACCGAACATGGCAGCTAAGTCTTTGCCTTTGTGATACATCAGTACAGCTATTGGAGTCCCACAAATGATGAACCTGAATGAGACAGTAAGGTAGATCACAGTCAGAAGTAGCAAAAAAATCTACTGTTCTTGATGCAGATTGTGAGATCCTACTTTTGTATTCTTGTTTTATTTATTTATTTTTATTTTTAGTGTGTTTCAAACAATCCTATGTGAAGTTCACATGAAAGCTGACCTACATTGTTTACTCATAATGAGTGGATATTGGCATATTACATAAGATTCTTTTTAAACCGAATAAGCATCTACATAGGAATCAAGCATCTTTTCTTCAAAAATTAATAACGATACAGAATAGTAATTTCCAAGAGTATTTCTTTTGAAATATCATCATTCTCAAGTGTCGGTTAACTGAAGAATATAAAAACATCAAAGATGGTGCAAGCTTACTCCGACAACTTTCAAGGTTTAGTACGGTGTTGGTAAACCAGATAAAAATTGTTGCTTATGGTAGACATGTCATGTAGAAAACGTACTTCCTGTTTCGTAGAGCACCAATAGATACAAACCGCTTGAGTAGTGATAATGTTGCTAATGGAAGAATCAAAGAGGATTTGAAATGCTTATATGAGAACTAAAAACAATTAGTTGTGCATAGTTGAGTACCTTATGTACAAAACAAAATGTATTTGGGAAGGTCTAGGCCCCGAGAGGTGTCACTATAAAAATGAAGATTATCAATAATTCTATTTTCAAGTCGAGTCCATGAAGTGTAATGGCTCTAATATGTGTTTATAACAGAAAAGAAAAGTAAATAACCCTTATGCAAAAGAAGAAAAAAAAGAGAAGACCTTGCATGGAATGAATTGTTTTCATTTTCTAAAATTAGTATATGAAGTTCTCTATACATCATTGGGAGAGGCATTTCTTTTATCTCCACCTACAAAAGAGCATATATAAGAATGGTACTATCTAGTTTACTAGGCCATGTCTAACAAATACATCTTATTTCAGGACTCATTCAATTGGGAGATGAGATCAACGAATGTACCATCGATGTAGGGAATAGTGAAGCATCCCATAGGGTGACTGCAGCCAAATTCTTCTTTGGCTCGACTTAGTAAGTCCCTGAAAAATGGTTGATTACAGTAAGCTACTGGAATCACAAACTGCTCCCTTGACATTGTCCGATGTAAACTGCACAATAATCTTTGCAGACTATTGAAGATCCGTGGTTTGTTGTTAGAGAAGAAAGTCTAAGACTTAGCACAATATTTACAATTTTCGCCAAATGAAAACTCACAGGTTTGTTCTCCACAAGAGGAATTCGAGTAATTTTTAATTGAAAAAACCTTGAAGTTGCACAACAGCTAGAGAGAAGCTTGGTGACTGGTTGAAAGTTTGAGATGCAAGTTGCATGGGGATTCAAAATCATGTATGTAAGTTGAAAAGGGTGATGTGGGTAATAGCTTGCTTTAAGAAATGAGTGCTAGATATGTTTGAATGGGGCCAACTAGGAGGCAAGTGCTTGTGAAGTCTACTGTATTGCATGATCCTGTCTAGGTAATAATCTTCAGCTACTTGGGAACTAATATTGAGATATCAGTCACCGAAAACCCATGGAGGACCCATTTGCGTAGAAAATTGTGGCTTAGTGATAGTTTGTTTATTATGTTAATCACATACCTTAAGCAATAGTCATCACTCTTGTTACGGACATGCCTAAGACATCTAAGACATCTCAGACATCTCAACCATTCCCCTCATTTTGTGCTATGCCAACATAGAACAAGGAGCACACTCGTTAAATGGCATAGATCTTTTCTGTCTAAATGAATTGAAGATTTATCTGATTAAAAAATCAAAACCACTTGGCTGAAGACAAGAACAAAACTAATCTTGGAAGGTAAGCCATTGTCACACAAGAGTGAAGCGATAGTCATCACTCTTGTTAAAGACATGCCTAAGACATCTAGGACATCTCAACCATTCACCTAATTTTGTGCTATGCCAACATACAACATGGAGAAAACTCATTAAATGGCACAAAATTTTTCGGTCTAAATGAATTGAAGATTTATCTGTTTAAAAAATATAAACCATCCGGCTGAAGACATGAACAAATCCAAACTTGGAAGGTAAGCCTTTGACACAACATATAAATACAGCTATTTGAAGTCCCACAAAACAAATTGAATGAATCTAAACTACAAGGAGATTAGATTATAGACATATGTGGATAAAAATATACATGATTGTGGAATTATGTCTTCTTCCTTTTTATTATTTTTTATTTGGAACAAGCCAATGTGAAGTTCACATGAAAACTGACCTACAATGTTTGCTTAAAATGAGTGGGTATTTGAACATTAAATGAGATTCTTTAAGAACAATAAGAAACTATGTATTAATCAAGCACCTCTTCTTCAACAATTAATTAAGATGCTGAAAGTCCATTTCCATGGCTAATGATTTTTTTGAAAAATTACCAGTCTCAAGTTCTGGATTAACCTCATAATGTGATAACATCAAAATTGTGCAAGCTTGCTTCAATAACTTGAGGTTGAGTACAGTGTTTGTAGGTCAAGATATATTTGTTTCTTAGGGTAGATAATTTCATGTAGTAGAATAAGCAAATTCCTGTTTGGTGGTGCATCAATGGATATAAACCAGTAAAGTTGTGATCTTGTTACTAGTGAAAGAGTTAATTAGGTAGGATTGAAGTGCTCACATGAAAACCAAGGAAATTTATGATACATAGTCGAGTATCTAATGTACTTTCGTGGTGGTCTAATTTGTTAGCTATGCATTGGGCCAGTGATGCGGAACAAGTGATCAAAAGTTTCTCATCAAATGGTTTTCTTTTTTGGTCTATCTATATTCTTGGTCACAGCTTTTGGCTTTCTGTTTTCCTAGACCACTTGTTATCTACTCTATTATCTTCCACTCAAACTAGTGGGTCTTTGCTACCAGAAGTCAGGCCAAATGAGAAAAAAAGTATGTTCCAACCAATTTGGCAAGTCCACGAGATCCTTGGATAAAGTAGGACTAGCAGACTCCTGTTTTGATATTATTTCGTTCTCACCTTGTCTTTCTCACTCTATATATAATTCAAAACCCATTAGCAACCACTCTCCCAACTCAAATCACAGAGAAATTCCCATCCAAGTATATAGAAGTTTCCTAGTTCAAATCAATATCAAGCATGCTACCACCTAGATTTGCTCATTATGCTTTCAATTCAAGCAAAATTAAATATGAGAATCTGTTTGCCATCAATTCTTCTCAACGTCAAACAAATTCTCAAACACCGAGTGCTTCTACCCAAAATAAGTTTAATATCCCCAAAGCTCAAGTTGCAGTTTTTTTTTTTTTTTTTTTTTTGGGGGGGGGGGAAA
>NW_019272043.1:3447672-3451082 GCF_002738345.1 Cucurbita maxima
TTTTTTTTTTTTTTTTTTTTTTGGGGGGGGTGGAAATCCAGACAGAGATCTGCGATTCCAGTTACTTACTAGAACCACCCTTCATTTATTAACTTACTACAAAGGTCTGAGGAAGAGTTCGGAATCATCCATCCAACGGGCGGTCTGCCAATTCCCTACAGAGAAGATCCTTTTAATGATCTAACTTCTAGGTTGCATACATCGTGAGAGATGGAGAGAAAAGATCAACCTCTCACCACAGTTTTTCCAACTTTAGTTTTTCATTTCTAATTTCTAAAGCAAACATCTCTTTCAGATTGATCACTTTGAATCGAATTGTTTTTAAAGCTTCATTATGGTGTTTTCTTTCAGAGCATTTTGATAGGTTCTCTTTACAGGATATATGTTTCAATTCAAATGCTTTTATTACTCCTAATAACTTTTATCATTGTTTTATTGGTTTTATTGCTTTTTCTTTCACTCTCTTGTGGAGTTCAGCTTTAATCTCTTTCATTTCTTCAATGAAAAGTTTTGTCCCTAATAAGAAAAAATAGAAAAAATTATAGTAATCAGAGTATAAGTTTCAACGTATTGGAAGTAAAATGTAAATGACTCTCTCTTTGTGTGCCTACATTCTATCTAATTCAACATAACCAAACACTTTCTTTCTTTCTTTCTTTCTTTCTTACGCTACAAATCTGCAAGACCCCCACACAATTGTGTGGGGAAAATCAAATCGATCTGCATCAAATAAGGAGTTTGTCACTGTTGTGACAGACACAATTCTCTTCTCCTGCAAAGAATTCCATCACTATCAAAGTGTTTATCCAACATATTTCCCTCACAAAAACACTCCAGATTCCAGCCATACCATCTGGTATGGTAGCTGCCCGAAATAGATTCAACTACATCCAATCAAGAATTCTTAACCTAGTTCTTTTCACCAAAAAAAAAAAACATGCAATGCAAATTCGCTATCAACCACATCCAATCAAGAAATCAATCATTTTACAATACCGATCAGCAAAGTAAAACTTACTCAATGTCCTTCATCGGAGCAACACATTTTTCCCCTCTTGCAAGAAGCAGATAATGATTCCCCAACGTATCAGAACAGAAAACTGAGACGTAAATTGTAATTCAATATAGCGTTTGTGTATTCGGTATCTATCAAGTCTTAGACATTAATACATGGGAAAGTACGAATCGGTTCTCGATTTCAAAAATTACAATCGCTGTACAAACTTTTGTATACCTTTACTTCGGATAGATCGTTACAGTCTAGAAATGAGGCAGGAAGTTATGGATGATCAATGTCATGTCGCATCTGGGAGACAACGGCGACGCGGCGATGTTCGGCGTACAAATTGATGATGAATTCAAACTGTGTAGATCATATTGTAGCATGTGAGCTTGTTGCTGCAGAGTACAGGTATCTTGAAATGAATCGAATCAAATTTGAACCAATATGGTGTATGATTTTGCTACCTAGCTCGAGATTTAGCTGTTCGGATTTGGATTATACGATAATTTGTATACCTAATAGATATTGGATAATACCATTTATTATTACAATTTGTGTCGTTTATGATTTTTTGAGATGAAATTTTTTTAGATTAAAGGAGTATTTATGGGAGAGATTGGACGACATATTTTTAAAATATCTAAATATGTGTTTTTAAAGTAATTTAAATCATTTTTCTAAATTTTTTTGATAATATTTATTCTTAAAATATTTAAATTGTTTTTTTTTAAATATATAGATAATGAATTTATATAATTATTTTCTTTAAAAGGAGTGGAAATCTATTATTTCTATAAAAAAATTATTATTATTTTTGTTTTTCGATAATATTTATTTTTAAAGTATAATATGTTTACTAATTATTGTAATAATTATTTACAATTAAAATTTATGTAGTTTTATTAAAATTATTTATTTATGTTATTATTAAATAACAGTAAGAATCTAATGCATATTATTATATTTAAAAATGAAATAAAATTTAATTAGTTAAAATTATTTTAATGATTTATCTTAATAAAAGTTTAAGCAACAGTAATTCCAAAATTGTTAGAACTAATAACTTAATAAAAATATAATTTATTTATATGAAATTTTAATAGATTTTTATATAACACAAAATACAATTTTTTTTCCAATATTCTATTTTAATTATCTTATTTTCAAATATAAAAATGGAAAATAATGGAGAGACCACCATTGACGCGTTAAAATCCCATTTTGAAAAAAATAAAAAATAAAAAATAAATTGGTCAACCTTAATTTTTTAAATTTAAAATTTAAAATAGAAAATAAAAAATAAAATAGTTTAATTATTTAATTCTCATCCTCCACCGTCTTTTTAGAAATTAAATATTAAGAATAGAAAACAAAAAATAAAATAAATGGAATATATATAGATAAAAAAAATTAATGTTTGAAAGTACTAAAATTAAAAAAAAAAAAAAAAAAAACGATGTCCTTGAATTTGAGGTAAATTACTGTGAGATCTCATATTAGTTAGAGACGATAACGAAACATTCTGATGTGAAAATCTCTCTCTAGTAGACGCGTTTTAAAACTATGAGGCTGATGACGATATGTAACGGGTCAAAACGGACAATATTTGCTAGCGGTGGGGTTGGGCTGTTACAAATGGTATCATAGTCAGACACGGGAGAGGGAGAATGGTGACATTGAGGATGTTGAGTCTTTAAGGGGTGGATTGTGAGATCCCACATCGGTTGGAAAAAGTGGAATGAAATATTCTTTATATGGAAATCTCTCCCTAATAGAAGCGTTTTAAAATCGTGAGGCTGATGGAAATATGTAAGAGGTTAAAGTGGATATTATCTGCTAATAGTGGGTTTGGACTGTTACAGTCATAATTGTGTCAAAATCACGAAATTGCACGGTTTTAAAAGTACAATTATAGCAATATAATGTAATATGCGTGACGTATAGACAAATGTATAATATTTAACGATTTGAACTATGTCTAAGTCAACAAAAATTTGAAAAATTTTAATATAAGATTTGACCATAGCTAAAAAAACAAAACTTATAAATGTTACATTATCTTGAAATTATATTATAAAGTATAAAGTTGAATAATCAAGTTATATGTTTATTTAATAATGAAGGCATATGATTGGTTCACATTCATGATTCAATGTATATGGTTAACATTGCCATAAATACTGAAATAGTTTTAAAATATTCCCATTAACTAATAATTATTAGTATTAAAAATAATTATTTATTCATAGCTTAGCTAATGCATATATCATAATTTTCTCCATCCTTCGAAGTTTGGATTTTTTAAAATAAAAAATATATATAATCATGCCATGTGCAATAATCTACCCTTGCAAAAAAAAAAAAAAAAAAAAAAAAAAAAAAAAAAAAAAAAAAAAAAAAAAAAAAA
>NW_019272043.1:3451458-3518724 GCF_002738345.1 Cucurbita maxima
AAAAAAAAAAAAAAAAAAAAAAAAAAAAAAAAAAAAAAAAAAAAAATTAAAATTTTAAAAACATATTTTTCAATAATTATAAAAAAAAAAAAAATAGTACATAAAAACATTAATTTATAATTATTTTTTTTAATATATATAAACACGTCCTTCGCTACCCTACACTTCACCATTACTAACAGATATTGTCCTTCACTACCCATTACTAGCTGATATTGTCCTTCACTGCCCACTATGAGTAGATATTGTTCTTTGCTGCCCACTACTAACAGATATTGTTCGTTTTGACCCATCACATATCGTCGTCAGCCAATTGTTAGAGAGTAGATATTGTCTTTCACTACCAACTACTAGCAGCTATTGTCCTTCACTGCCAACTTTTAGTAGATATTGTCTGTTTTGACCCGTCACATATCGTCGTCAGCCTCTTGTTAAAGAGAAGTTTCCACCCACTTATACCATCGTCATCCTCTAGTTAGAGAGAGGTTTTCACCTCGTTTCATTTCTCTCTCCAATCGATGTGGATCTCACAATCCACTGGTAGCATGCACTATTTGTAACAGCTCAAACCCACTAGTAGCAGATATTATCTAGTCTCACAGTTTTAAAATACATGGAGAAGTTTCCACATCTTATAAAGAATGATTTGTTCCCCTCTCTAACCGATGTGAGATCTCACAATACGGTATTTGATTCGAAAAATTATTTAAATCGAGTTGACAGCCTATCACAACAAGTCCTAACCCAATATATTAATAACAATAATTTCTAACTAATTTTAATTATAAAGTTGATTGTACTTCACGTCACACCTTCTAACCTAACCTAAAGTTCGAATTAAACTCGAGTCCGAGACATATTCGAGAGCGATTTTGAAAGGATTAAAATCATTCGTGTCATGATCAAAATCAATTATAAAATCAAACATTAAATTATTTCGAGTGATATAAAACATATTTTACAGTAATTTTGATAATTTCTTCACGAACAATATATTTTATTTAAAATATTATTTCGAACGGGTTGACAGCCTATCCTAAGTCCCAACACGGTGTGTCGTATCAAATAATAAATCAATTAATAATAAAATAATGGGACGTACATTCAATTAATAATATATTAGCTACATACCAATCCCTTTCATTAATTTCTTCATTTGGTGGGCCCTTCAATGGCCAACTACCAGTCCGCAACTCGTCTTCTTTCCCTCCAGAAATCCCTATAAATTCAAACCCTAACTTCATCCAACTCCAAATCAAGCTCTCATCTCACATTCAATCTTCCATTTTCGCTTTTTTCTTCGATCAATCGAAGCCACACTCCATTGTTTTTTTTCTCCTTAATCCGCTCAGGTATGGGGTTTCGTCTTCCATCGTCTTTGATCCCTCAGGCCAAGCAATTGCTAAGGAGGAGCTCGGGAAATCCGTCGGCTGTTCCGAAAGGTCACGTCGCCGTTTACGTCGGAGAGTTCGAGAGGAAGCGATTTGTGATTCCGATTTCGTATTTGAATCATTTTTCGTTTCAACAGCTTCTCAGTCGAGCAGAGGAAGAGTTTGGATTTGTTCATCCAGAAGGTGGTTTGACGATTCCTTGCGGAGAAGATGCGTTTGTCGATCTCACTTCTAGATTGCAATCCTCTTAAGTTCTTCAGGTTGATTCTCGATTTTTTCCATTGGCTTTTTTTTTTGGAGATCCGTCGTTGTTGCTTTTTTTGCATTCTGACTGAGGTTAGAATGTTGATGGAATCCAATCACATTGCCTTTGGTTGTGTACTGAGTGGTGTTGGAATGGTGATCTTTTCACCAAAAGTTTATGTAATACGAATTGAACTGTTCTATCACCATTTTCTTGTTTATGTTATGATGAATTCGCACTATATTTTGAACGAAGACCATCAAATTCATAATATATCCGTGTAATACTTCTAAAATTGATTGTTAGATCCAAAAGTAGTATGGAGACTCAAAGTCGTTGATTGAAAAAGTTACTATTCTATTGTGATTAGATGAAAGCAAAAGTTCTACGTTATGAAAAAGTTCTATGATTGAAAGAATTTATAATTATTATTAATAACACTAAAATTAAGCCAACTGGAGCAACAACTGTCACTACTCCATACATTTCACTCGAGAGATTGGCACTAAAAAGCATTGTTGCAATGGGGAAATCTATTTAATTCATTACCCACAGGTATCATCCCTCTTAGAATGTTCTCTCCTAAAATAATTCATGTCATGTCACAAGAGATGCACGAGAAATGGTTTTGGCACTCAAAAGCGTGGTTGCAATGCAACGTTCTCTCCTAAAATGATTCGTGTCATGTCACAAGAGATGCACGAGAAATGGTTTTGGCACTCAAAAGCGTGGTTGCAATGGTGCAATCTATTGAATCTGGTACCAACATGTATCATCGCTCTTAGAACAATGTTCTCTCGTGAAATGATTCGTGATCACGTCACGAGAGATGCACGAGAAATGATTAAAAAGTATTGAAAGTTAAAAATGCTTTTTTTTTTTTCATCATAACAAAATATCCTAAAAGGGTCCGTATTGGTCTGGGGTATTCTTCACTCTTAGAAGTACTTCATGACAAGCAGGTAACACGATCATATCGTATGAGATGACTTGTTTACCCTCGCTCGGAACCAACAAATGATTTTAAAAGATTGATATGAAAATGTAATTAGAATTTTGTGTTTGGACAATAGCCCTTCTATACTTATTAACAGTTGGTGCAATGGTACAGTGTGAGGTACAGTCGCCTACTTTTAGCCATTGGCCGCTTCATTGGGTCCATTGATACAGATAGCCATTAAAAGCTCAGGATGCTTTTCACATGCACATGTTGCTCCTTATTAAGAACCTATAAGCATTGTACAATCTTAAACCTCGAGATGCATCTAAAACCCTGTCTGATAATCATTTGATCTTACTTTTACCTATGAGTTTCTTTGTTTCGATTGGGCTTGAACGGTTTTCGTAACCATCTTTAAGTTCATGATCCAATAGAAGCTAGCAATATCAGGTGTTCATGAGTTTCAGGGTTCATTTTAAGTAGCGGTATCGAATGAAACTTCAGACTACTTAACTACGTAACTCATCCTTGTTCTATTGTCTTTTCTTTATAACGGTTCTTTATGGGGGAGTACTGAGATTCGTACCTATGATATCCCATATCGGTTGGAACGTGAAAACCTCTCCCTAGTAGATGCGTTTTAAAATCGTCAGGCCAAGGTGGACAATATTTGCTAGCGATGGGCTTGGACGGTTACAAATGGTACCAGAGCTAGACATTGGACGCTAGGCCCCCGAGAGGGGTGGATTGTGAGATCCCACGTTAGTTGGAGAAGTGTGGAAACCTCTCCCTAGTAGACGCGTTTTAAAACCGCGAGACTGACGACGATACGTAACGGGCCAAAACGAACAATTTCTGCTAGCATTGGGCTTAGGTTTAGGCTGTTACAAATGGTATCAAAGCTAGACCCTGAACAGTGTATTAGCGAGAACACTGACCCCCAAGGAGGGTGGATTGTGAGATCCCATATCGGTTGGAGGAGGATGAAAACCTCTCCTTAGTAAATGTGTTTTAAACCATATGGCTGACGGCGATACGTAACAGGTAAAAGCGAACAGTGGGTTTGAATTGTTACAAATCGTATTAGAGCTAGACATCGGATGGTGTGCAAGTGAGGACACTCTACCCCAAGGAAAGTGAATTGTGAAATCCCACATCGATTGGAGAAGTGTGGAAACCTCTCCCTAGTGTTTTAAAACCGTGTGACTGACAACGATACGTAACAGGCCAAAACAGACAATATCAGCTAGTGGTAGGCTTGAACTATTACAGTACCGATAATGAATACTAAAACAAAACCGGTATCAACCTCGACCCTCTTTGACCTAAAAAATAGGTTCAATGATATAGCCATCAGCACTTTCCCAGAACTTCCATCACATGAATGGGAAACTTCCTTGTATAGTCATTATTTTGAATGTAGAGTTCTTTTCTATGTTGATCAAAGCCACGTGAAGAGGTCTTCCCAACAACAGCCTTGATGTCCCACACCCATTAGAAATGCATCAAATGCCAGTCAGCATTCACAAACCACCTCTTTTTTCAAAACATCTCTATTTATACAAACTCCAAACAAGCCTTCAAACACCAAACTCGACTCGAAACATAATAGGTTCGAGAAATTTTTTTAGACGTGTCCTCGAAAACCAACCAAGAAACTTGTCTACGACGAGCTTAGCAATGGGAATTCGTTTGCCGTCATCTTTGATTCATCATGCCAAGCAAAGGCTAAAGATGCGAAACCCATCGAATGTTCCAAGAGGTCATATTGCAGTTTATGTGGGTGAGATTGATATCCAGAGGAAACGGTTCGTAGTTCCGATATCTTTCTTAAACCATCCGTCATTTAAACAACTTCTTAGCCATGCCGAGGAAGAGTTCGGATTCCATCATCCCCCAGGAGGTCTAACTATTCCTTGCAAAGAAGATGCGTTTATCGATCTTACTTCTAGATTTCAACAAGCTTGAAGTATCGCCAATTTTTTTCACAACATTTTTTTCACCCTTTGTTGGTGTTATGATTCATTCAAATGTTGTATGAAAAACAATTATAATCTTTGCTCCATGTTCCCCACCTAAGTCATTACATAAAATAGACCATATTTGATCCATATCGAACGTTAAATTATGAAACTATCTAATGAAATAAGAGAATGGGGAGGGTTTCTTATGGTAGTCCCGCTACGGCCTCTTCTCGATTAAGTAAAAGAATAAGTGATTTCCTTTACTCTCCGATGCTTGTGTTTCAAGATTCACACGGTCATCTTTTTGGCTAGATCATTTTGAACCCGATCACATGAAAGCTCTTTATAATGTTCTCGTTCCAACACCTATAAGGAATCACATCAAATCCGACCATTTTGTATCTTTGGAGTAGTAGTCTCTTCAATTCTTCGATGAATTTTTTTGTTTCTCCCGAGATTAAAGAAAAGATTAAAGCAAAAACAAATTAAATAGGGATGAATCATGAGTCCATGAATTAAGAACCTGGATAGAGTTTTGGGTTGTTGGTCTCTGGCTCGTGTTCTTTGAAGCAGCAACTCCTGTTCTCTCCTTGCATTCTTGAGACTTGATTTCAATGAACATGCCATGAAATGAATAAGGCTGCAAATAAATTACGACCACGGTTCAGTTCTCGATGATCTCAGAACTGCACATCTTGGTACTCGGTCTTGGAACTATTTGACTTGTAACAGTTCAAGCCTACTGCTAGTATATATTGTCTGTTTTTGTCCGTTACGTATCGTCGTCAGTCTCATAGTTTTAAAACACGTCTACTAGGAAGAAGTTTCCACACTCCTCCAACTGATGTGGTATCTTACAATCCACCCCCTTGTGGGCCCAACATCCTCACTAGCACACTGTTCGGTGTCTAGCTCTAATATCGTTTATAATAATCCAAGTCCTTGCTAGCAGATATTGTCCGCTTTTGACCCGTTACGTATTGCCATCAGTCTCACGGTTTTAAAACGCGTCCACTAGGGAGAGGTTTCCACACTACTCCAACTGATGTGTGATCTCACAATCCACCCCCCTTGGGGACCCAACGTCCTCACCAGCACACTGTCTGGTGTCTAACTCTGATATCATTTATAACAGCCAAAGTCCACCGCTAGCAGATATTGTCCGCTTTACCCTGTTACATATCATCATCTGTCCATGGTTTTAAAATACATCTACTAGAGAGAGGTTTCCACACTCCTCTAACCAACGTGGAATCTCACAATCCAATCCCTTAGGGGCCCAACATCCTAACTAGCACACCATCCCGTGTTTAGCTCTGATATCATTTGTAAAGCTCAAGCCCACCACTAGCAGATATTATCCGCTTTGACTCGTTACGTATCACCGTCAGCCTCACGGTTTTAAAACATGTCGGCTAGGGAGAGGTTTCCACGCCCTTAAAAGAAATGCTTTGTCTCCCTCTCCAACCATCATTACATCTTGCATAATGACTGTTCTTGGAGCTGATGACCTCCTCTGCTGGTTCTTCCTTTCCATCAAAGAGGCATAGCAAAGAGCTTTGCTTGATGAACTCAATGATAAAATCTTATAGCTTTTTATACAAATGGGATGATAAGAACTGAAAGAATTGGCATACCAACCAGATAGTGTAGAGGACCAAGGTTATACCGAGATTGCAATGATTTGTTCCCTTAATCAACTTAGAAAAGTCTTCAAATGTAAACACTAAACAGACACCATGTCCCCATGCTGGTGATACCACAGCATCTTTTATGGCTACCACGCTGAGGATCTGTGAAGCTGTCTGATTTTTGCACTGAAATTCAAGCCTATTCTCACTGTTCATAGTCTATTGAAACAGAAACTTGTTGAGGGAAAGCTTGTCAAACAGATCTGCCATTTAGTTTTGAAATTTTCTTGGCAATTTGTTGGGTCTTTGGCTTCCTTTTTTTGGGGCAAGAGGGGGTCTACCTACCAAAATATGGTGAAGATATTGGTTAGCAATCCCATGTGAGTATTTGATGAAGTGGGTCTTCTTTAATAAAGCACATCTCCTCCCCATTCATTCTATACATCAACACCTAATATAAACACCTTCTCATTCAAGGCTTGTAACTCTCATTTTAACATCAATTTCTCAGAGAAAACCAGTCAAACACATCGATTACGGACATGGTGTGTGATACCACATCGATGGGAGAGAGGAACGAGTGTTAGAGGAGAACAAAACATTCTTGAGAACCTCTTCCTAGCATATGCATTTTAAAAATATTGAAGAGAAACCTGAAAGAAAAAGTCTAAAAAGCACAATGTTGCTAACGGTGGGCTTGAGCTGTTACAATTGATATTAGAGCTAGACGCCGGGCGGTGTGCTAGTGAGGATGCTGGGCCCCGAAGAGGAGTGGATTTTGAGATACCACTTCGATTGGAAAGATGAACGAGTGTCAACGACTCTAGACCCTGAAGGGAGTGGATTGTGAGATCCCACATCGATTGGAGAGATGAACGAGAGACAATGAGACACTGGACCCTAAAGGGGGTGGATTATGAGATCTCACATCAGTTGGAGAGGAGAACGAAACATTCTTTATCAAGGTACAAAAACCTCTTCTTAGCAGACACGTTTTAAAAAGTTCAAAGAGGAAAATATCTACTAACAGTAGAATTGGGCGGTTACACATGAGACCTTTGCACGCCCTTCCAGCCAACTAAGTTGGGATTCCTTTACTACCTTTCTCACAAGATAATCAAAATTTAAAATGCTGTCGCCTCTCTTATCTTTAAACTAAATCAAATTAAATACGATGAACCTCAACTGCATCAACTAATATGAATGATAACATATCGAGTTTAATAGGAAAAGAAAAACTATACTAGACACTGTTGCATTAATCTTCAGAAACTAGGTATAGCTCAGTAACTCAACATAAAGAGATGATAAAATTCAATTCCCTTTCACCCTTGGCAAGGAGACTATTGATAAATAACTTGTGTTCTGTTTGCCCAAAATCTTTCCAATCAATAGAAACAAAGAAAAGCATTATAGGGTAGAAGAAACGTGTTCAACAGCAACAGGGAACCAACCAACCTAAACATAACTAAAGATCAAAAACTTTCTTAGTGACACCAGCAAACAACATTTGAGATGATCAACTTGAACTCACGTGCTTCTGGACAATGTGAAGTGCCTCGTGATCCTCCCCAAAGTCCTGGAGATAGGAATACAAAATTTAAGTAAACAAAAATGGTTCAGAGAACAGAACATTTTATACAGGAGTGATGGGCATCATTACAGCGTACCTTAACTACAACACAAGAGCACCCAACAACCTTCCTAGCCTTTCCTTCAGAATCAATCTTGCATAGCTGCATTAGACCAACACAATAACTTACTATCCTGAACTCAGATGAGGGAAATCTTATGATGGTACTATTGGTATCTGCACATCAATTACATCTTGAAATCGAACTCAAATTGATGGTGTAGAATGCCAATTTACAAGCAAAAACGAGCTTCCCCAATCGTGATGTTGACAGGGCATGTGAAAAAAGAAAGCTTTTTTTTTTATTATGCATGAAGAGGTTATGTAAATATGACCCAGAACATGTAAAGCAGCTAAGTATTAACGGGTAAAAACATGTAGCCTAGTATTGGCAGGTGAAGAGGTTATGTAAATACGATCCTGAACATGTAAAGCAGCTAAGTAATAACGGGTAAAAACATGTAGGCTAGCATTGGCAGGCGAAGAGGTTGTGTAAATACGATCCCGAACATGTAAAGCAGCTAAGTACTAACGGGTAAAAACATGTAGCCTAGTATTGGCAGGTGAAGTTTCAATCATAGTAAAATAAATACAATACAAGTGATGACAGATGATCAAAAGTAAAGCCATTTTTATCTCGATGGCTAAATATGATTAAACACTTACACCAGCCCACTCGCCAAGGGTCTTTGCACTGGGAACTGTCATCAAGTTTACATCGTGCTCCGCACAAAGTGCCTTGACAAGTTTAACATAATCTGGCTGGTTGCAGTCTTCTCCCAAGACGCAGAGCTGAGCAGCATGCTTCTCAATTGCCTTGGCACTCTCATGCAGGCCTCGAACAAGCCCACCATGAGCTAATGATTTTCTAAGAACAAGTTGCAAAGCAGTCTCAATGTTCATTGGCTCACCAAGAGCTGGGGCCGGAGCCTCAACAACAACTGCACCTTCATCACTGCATAAGAAATCGAGTTAAAAGGGATTTGTCAAGTAATTGTAGGCAATATATAGCCATTTGCAGCAAATACTAAGCCAATAACAAAAAAAACCTCAATAGTATTTCACTCCTAAACAAGCATAAAGATCTTGGCTCTTCAGTCATGATCTTTCAATGTCCAACAAAGTAATGTAACAAATCACCATATAAATCACATTTTCATTTAAAGTTCCATATTTCATATGATTCAAACCAAAACATATAATTTTCATCTCTAAAGGCATTAACATTTATTGTTCCGTCACCTTTGCCAATCAAGTTTCAACTCACAACTTTTTCTTATTCACAATCTAGAATAGTCACCGCTCGAATCGTTTATCACAAGCTTCAGATTCTACGTCACAAAAACAAGGCATCGTCGATAACTAATATATTTCAAAGGAAGCAAACAAAAACGAAAAAAGGAGCAGCATTCAACAACTTAAATTATAAAATAAAAAACAACCAATGGAAGCTTGCAAACAAATTTTCACTCACGCCGACATTTTTCTTCTTGATTTGAAGTTCTTTTCTCCTTTCTGTCGCAAAACAAACGCAGAAAAACAATCAGACAAAAGATGCAGACAATTTAAACAGAGGCACAATCGAAGAAGAAGAAGCGAGGAAGTATAGGGATAGGAGACGATACCGATCAAACCGAAGAATCAACGGCGCAGCAAATTAGGTCAAGAAGGAGTGAGGGGTTTTTATGAAGATGAAGTGGAATGAAAAAGCCCAACTGGTTGGTGACCTAGCCCTATACGGCCGGTGTTCGGTTTATCCAAATCAAGAATCGAACCACAATATCCGGTTTAGAAAACCGCCGGCTGAGTTAGCTTTTTACAGAAATCGGTTTGAACCGATCGGTTTTGGTTCGGTTTTGATTATCACTGATAAAGTTTCTTGAGAAATTAATGCAAAAGTGATGTATTCATTTGGACGGTGAGAGAAAGAGGATACTTTCATGGCCTATTCTTGAGGATATCTTATGCTAATTAAACCATACATGCTTGATTATCAAAATGGTTTGGTTTGATTTTTTAATTGGTTTTGGTTCGGTTTTCTAATATTTAAAATTTAGTTGTATTAGACATGATCTCGTCTACTTTGAGCATAAGCTCTCATGACTTTACTTTTGAGGAGATAGCAGTTCACTTCGAGTCACCTTTGACTACACCTTCGTTATTGAAACAAGTTGGATGTTCCGAAATGGTATACTTGTTTGTTCGACATTTGAGAATTTTATTGACATGGCTAAGTTAAGGGCATGGCTCTGATACCATGTTAGGAACAATGACCCTCCATAATAGTATGATATTGTCTACTTTGAGCATAAGCTCTCATGGTTTTGCTTTTGGTTTTCCGAAAATGCCTCATCCCTTATAAATCAATGATGTTCCTCTTAATTAGCCAATATAAGAAAGATGACTAGAAACACAGCACTCTCTATGCATAACTTTCATAAGCAACGGGCAGTCTCCTAAATCACATGGATTTGGCTTATGGGTCACTGGTGTTGGGTTCTTCTGCTTCTTTTGATGCATTCTGAGAAGTCATTTTAATGAGCAGTAGCTCTTTTATGGCTCTTGATACAGTGGACGATCGAGATAGTATAATAAGATAAATCGTAAACGACTAGTTGCAATGGGAAATGGAATTTTGTATGTTCCTCACCACTTGCCCATTTAGCACTACGCAGCAGTAAACATCGTTTAGAATCACCTAAATGAGAAGTGTGAGATCGCACATCGATTGGGGAGAAGAACGAAATATTCTTTATAAGGGTATGGAAACCTCTCCCTGGCAAACACGTTTTAAAATCTTGAAGGAAAGTTTGGAAGGGAAAGTCCAAAGAGAACAATATATGGTAGCGGTGGGCTTGAGTTGTTACTAATGGTATCAGAGCCAGACAATGAGCGATGTGCCAGTGAGTAGGCTGAACCCCGAAGGGGGTGGACATGAGGCAGTGTGCTAGCAAGGACACTGGGCTCCAAAGGGGGTTGGATTGGGGGTCCTACATCAATTGGAGATAGAAACGAGTGCCAGCGAGGACGCTGGGCCTCGAAAGAAGATGAATTGTGAGATTCCACATCAGTTGGGGAGGAGAATGAAACATTCTTTATAAGGGTGTGGAAACCTCCCCCTAGCAGATGCGTTTTAAAACCTCGAGGGAAAGTCCAGAAGGTGAAAGCCCAAAGAGGATAATATCTGCTAGCGGAGGGCTTGTGCTGTTACTAATGATATCAGAATCAGACACCGGGCGATGTGCCAATGAGGAGACTGAACCTCGAAGGGGGTGGACACGAGGCAGTGTGCCAGCAAGGACGTTGGACCTCGAATGAGAGTGAATTTGGAGGTCCCACATCGATTGGAGAAGGAAATGAGTGCCAATGAGGACGTTGGGCCTAGAAAGGGAGTGAATTGTGAGACCTCACATCAGTTGGAGAGGAGAACGAAACATTTTTTCTAAGGGTGTGGACCTCTCCCTAGCAGATGCATTTTAAAACCTTGAGGGGAAGCTTGAAAGGGAAAGTCCTAAGAGGACAATATCTGCAAGTGGTGGGCTCGGGCTGTTACTAATGGTATAAGAGCTAGACACCAGGCGATGTGCCAGTGAAAAGGCTGAACCCTAAAGGGGGTGGACATGAGGCGGTGTGCTAGCAAGGTCGTTGGGCCCTAAGGAGGGGAAGGGGGTGGATTGGGGGGTCTTACATCTATTGGAGAAGGGAATGAGTACCAACAATGACGCTGGGCCTCGAAAGATGGTGGATTGTGAGATCCCACATCAGTTGGGGAGAAGAATGAAGCATTCTTTATAAGGGTGTGGAAACCTCTCTTTAGCAAACGTGCTTTAAAACTTTGAGAGAGAGCCTAAAGAGAACAATAGAATAATATTTGCTGGCGGTGGACTTGAGCTGTTACAAGAGGTCTCTTAGATTATAAACATTCTTTAGACATATATGTCCTTATCTGCTGAAGATGCAATATCCATCATGATATACACCACATAAGTTTTGGAGTAATCAAATACTTCCACTTGATTCTGGCTCTATTGTTGTTTTCTCGATACCTACTAATATTTTCAGCCACGAAGAAATGTTTGAATATGACTTCATTTGTTGGGACAAGTCGGTCCAAAGTGCCAAAAGTCGGATCAAATTTGAAAGTGAGAGTACTTCAACCACTCGAGCAACCACAGTGAATCAAGTTCAAGTTCCAATAAAGCTCTATGATTACATACCAAAAGCAGATAATACAAACAATTGCATGTCTAGAGTGAATAAAATAGCTCTCATAACAATGTTCAAAATCATTCTAATGTAAGTTCTACATGCTCAAAATAAACAATCACACAAGTCGTTCAAGCCTCTGGCTCCGATTAAGAAGAATGTTTTAGAAAACGGCGACAGAGAGATTTTGAAAGCAAGATTGAAAGATATTGAAAGCAATGTTATATGGCATACAAGCAAAAGGCAACACAACGAATTAAGTACTATATAACTTTTTGGGTAGGGAGAATTTGACAACTAGTCGCATCCCCCTATAGTACATTTTGAGGCGATTCAAGTCTAGCAGACCTAGACGTGATTCCGCAAAACGGTCATACAAAATCAGGAGGAGGAGTTGACAACTAAGCACACCCCCCTATAGTTTATTTTGGGGCGATTCAGGTCTAGCAGGCCTAGACATAATTTCGTCGAATAGTCATACAAACAGAAAATACAATAGTAAGACAGTACAACATGGAATTAAATAAAGGGTTCGACGTAGCATGAGCGCATGCCTCAGTTGCCTGCAATATCCATCATGATATCACTTCTAGATTGCATAGACTTGCTTACCTGAACCATCCTTCATTCGTAGACTTGCTTAGGTGCTCATGTAGGATATTGATTTTTATTGCTCAAATGTGACACTAATTTTGAAACATTTAATTCAATGAAACAACTAACGTTCTTGTACAATGTCTGGCGATGAATGGAACAACTTGACCTGAAAGACAGAAATTTGTGGTAAAGACTGATATAATCCACTTGAACATTAATTATGCTTATCAGTTGCAACAAAAGCAGCATTTTCTTTCTGAAAACAAAATCTCCAGAATCTAACTGGACTTGAACCAATCCAATCACAAAAGGAAATACTTGTATATGTAATCATTCTCTATGCAGAACTTCGAAGATCTCTAATCCACTAAGGTAAATATAAAACATAAAACAATCCACAAAACAATCTTCTAAATCATAATATGGATATGGCTTATGGGTCAATGGGGTTGTTGAGTTTATGTTCTTGCAGATCATCATTGTTCATGTTTATTCTGCTTCTTTGGATCCATTGAGACATGGCTCTTTTATGAAACTTTTACAAGTTCTTTCAAATTTCAACGGAAATCAGTCATATGTTCTATATGTCATGTTGCAGTTTATGTGGGAGAGACGGAATGTGTGGTTCCAATATCATACTTGAACCATCCGTCAGTCAAACCACTGCTCAAACACGCTGTATTCAAGTAAAGTAGCAAGAACATGGAGATAAAAAAACCCAACGAATTCAGGTGAATAAAATTCATGAAGGGGCACAGTGTTCTTGTAAGAAAATGTGACTATCTATTTCAATTTTGTATCTCTTTTCCGCTACTCATCATTTACATGTAGAAGCTAACTCTACATTGATGTTCTACATTTAACTAGGAGAAAAAATCGAAGGGAATCTAACAAAATTGTGTGGAGGATGGTTTTTCTTCTCTCTTTCATGAAGATTGCAGCCTAGATGTGAGATTGATGAACACATCTTCTCTGCAAGGAATTGTAAGACCTCCAGTTGGATGTTTAAATCCAAATTCTTCTTCGGCACAGTTGAGCAAAGCAGAAAAAGAAGGATGGTTTAAGTACGCTATTGGAACTACAAATCTTTTTCTTTCGATATCTCCCACATAAACTGTAATATGGCCTTTGGGAATGCCACACAGGTTTCTAGAATAAGCGGTATGCATTTTGACAGCTTGCTTGGCATTGAGAAGAAGTGAAGGTAGTCTGATTCCCATGTCTAGAAGGGTTTTCCGCTCGATGCAGATCTAGAAGTTGGAAAGTGTAGTACTTGAATGAAAATGTGCAAGAAATTTGAGTTGGAGATTGAAGTTTATTTGATCTGTATTTATGGATTCAGAACGGGGAAGTGGTGAGAAGAAAACAGTATCAACTTGGTTTCTAAGAGGGCCTACTTCATAAATGCTCACATGGGTTGCTTATTTGGTATGAATAGACGCACCTCATCATGTGCCCTAACAAACTAGTGAGCAGCCCCATTTGTTCCAATGAGGTGCAGTTCTAGTCCAAAATAACAGGTGAGAAAACTTCGAAACCAAATGCCATGTCGTGGTAGATCAACTTACAGTGGGTCCATGCTGCTGCAAGCTTACACTATCGGTCATTGGCTGCATCTCTGATCCAATCCAGAGGAAAAATATATATTAGAGGGACAGAAACAGGAATAAATTCTTCTTGATAATAGACTAAACAGAACAATAAATGAGATGCCAATTCAATTGTAAATTTTTCTTTCAGACATAAGAATAATGCTTGTCTGAAGCTTGTTATGATCTTAAACGTTTACCATTTAAAATTGTCTAATACATGTTTGCTGCTTATGTCCCTTTTCATCACTCATTTGATTTTCTTGGTATGTTTTGTTCGTAACATCCTGTGCTGATATTATAGAAATAGCCTATAAAATTGTATTCACAAACTTCATATTTTCTGTTCTGTTTTTAGTGTTTTGAGAAATTCTTGTATCTTATGTTTTCTCCCCTTATGGGATACCAAAAGATCAGGGGACCTTCTCCAGTTTATGTTGATTCAAATTTGACTTCCACTTGTCGAAAGGTTCAATGCATCGAAGTCTAGAGATGATGCCATGAGTTATTGTTGGGGGAAACCAGAGAGGTAGTTCTTGATTCAAGCTTCATTCTTAAACCAGCTGCTGTTCTAGGATTGGGTTGGCTATGTAGGAATTCATCCAACACATGGAATGGTTTAGAAATATGCATAGCAGGAATCTCAGATTTTCGTACATGAATCAACAGACTTGAAAGAGGTTGTACGGGCCTTGCCACAGCTTAAGATTGCTGAAGTTAGCAGCCTACTCTCCAAGGCTAGCACAATTACTTTGGGCCGAGAGGAAGAGTTATTAACCGAGTGTTGGACTTGCTAAAAGATTAAGAAGCTACATATGTTTGTCCTATATTCTATCTATTTATGCAGAACCTAATATTCAGAGTTGAGGAAGAAAGCTGAAGCACCGTATGAGAGATAGGTAGACATTCTTGAATTGTGAAAAGAAAAAAACTAAGTTGGATGGATGCATTTTGTGCTCCTAATAATCAGTATGGAGAAAGGTTTACCGAGCGCTTTCGTGTCTTAAATTGTAGGAAATACTAAGCTCCAAATGATCATTTTGTGCTACTAGTGATCAGTATAGAGAAAAGGTTCAAATCTGAGCTGAATTTGAACCAATCCAATGACAAAAGGAAAGACTTAGTTGTGCCAAATGATCAAAAGGGAATTTGATCAGTATATTATACATTTCACAAAGGAATGTATTATAAGGCAATGCAGCTGCTTGTTATGAAGAAATAAGAGCAAACTGCTCGATCTCATATGAAGATGAGGGAAACGCAATTTTTAATTGGTTCAAAAACCTGACAAGATATGTGTTCTGGTGTAAACCTGATATATTAAATCTGACAGTATTTAGATGTGCATGCTTTATGCTCACAATAAACAAGTCGACATGCTCGAGGCTGAAAACGATCGAAGAACTTTGTGGATGATTTATGCCTCCAAGAATTGGCATTTTTTGTTTACTAAGCTATGTACTTTGACTTGGGCTTTTTGTTCTCCTTAATGAGAACCATTCTTTGATATGGTCCACAATTTGGTACATAAAAAGCCTGCAGAGTCTCCTTTGACCTAGACATTGACGTAGCTGGTCACTCTCTCATGGAAAGCCATTCACATGGAGGTTCTGTTCTTCCATTTTCAACGTAATACACACTGTCTGTAAGCATTTAATTCAGTGTAAAAGCTTGGACAATGATTTGACATTTCATAATCGAACAACTTAGCCAATGAAAATGAAAATTTGTGGTGTAACAGCGAAGAATGTGAAGAGAGAGAGAAGGAAATTGGTGCGTCTTTCCTACGTTGAACAAAACCATGTGAAGTGTCCCACTCAAATACCTAACCATCAGACTTCAATACCCCACTATGCCATTTGAATACCATCGCTGACAGCATAACTCTTTCTTCCCAAACTCTATAAATTTGAGCATCAAATGAGCCTAAAACACCAAGTTCAACTCTTCCTAGTGCTCTACACTAATCAGATCAAAGCTTTAGACTTTTCTCAGAGTCTTTCATCTCTAGCAAAATGGGTATTCGATTGCTATCCTTGGTTCCTCATGCCAAGCAAATCCTAAAGATGCAGTCAGGGTTTACCAAAAGTCAGCTGGATGTGCCAAAAGGCCATGTGGCTGTTTATGTAGGAGAGATTCAAAGAAAGCGGTTTTTGGTTCCAATTTCTTACTTAAATCATCCATCATTCCAAAATCTACTCAGCCATGCAGAGGAGGAGTTTGGCTTCCATCATCCACAGGGGGGTCTAACCATTCCTTGCAAGGAGGATGCCTTCATTGATCTCACCTCTAGATTGCAGGTCTCTTGAAGGATGCAGAAGAAAGGACAATATGCCATTTTTGACAATTTTTTTCCAACTCGTTTACTTTTTGACACATGCTAGAGTGTTGTAGAGTGGGATACCTTCCTGCCTATAAATGAGTTGCATTGTAAAGATACATTTACCGACAGAACTAATGGAAAATAGATCAATTCAGCATCAATTTCTATATCTTATTTTCTGGTGATTTGTGATTGCTAATCTGAGGTTTTGGGGAGAGAGAAAACTTGTTACTAAATTATTATATACCAAAAAAGAAACTGAATAACACATTGATCGGCATCAAACATTCTACAAGTTCATACAGATTTCCCAGAAATCTGTTATATGTTTCAAAGGGTAATATGGGAGAGACGGAGGGAAACGGATTGTGTTTCCAATATCATACTTGAATCATCCTTCATTCCAACCACTGCTTAAACACGCTGAGGAAGAGTTTGTATTCCATCATCCTCAGGTTGTCAAACAAATCCTTGCAAAAAGATGTCTTTCTTGATTTCACTTCTAGATTGGAAGTTTCTTAAAGATGAGGGGAAAGAAAATTTACCAAGTTTTGAAAATTTTCCCTGTTTTCTTGACTCGTTTATGAACTTGGATTAAAATGTTGCAGGAAATCCAAGAACAATTCCTTCCTGAATGTTAATGAATGACACTGATTCTTGCTACTGACATCTGACAAAACAGGCAGAAATTATAGAACGGTCATGATTTAGTGTTGCATTGAAACAGTAAAATTATGACTATCAAATACTTGCCTATGGTAGGGGCCTTAAGTTTCAACTATGAAAAATATGGTTCACTTAAGGGGGATTAAGAAAAGATCAAAATTTATTCAAACCTGTTTATCCTTTTTCTGGTCGTATGAGCATTGTTAGGGAACAGCTAATACACTTTGCATTTTCATGGTCATTCATTTATTCAAGAAAAACCTTTGTGCTCAGCTGAATTCAAGTAAAGTAGCAAGAGCATGGAGATGAAAAACCCAACGAATTCAGGAGAATAAAATTCAAGAAGGGGCACAGTGTTCTTGTAAGAAAATGTGATAGTCTATTTCAATTTTGAATCTCTTTTCTGCTACTCAACATTTACATGTAGAAGCTAACTCTACATTGATGTTCTACATTTAACTATGGGAAAAAATCGAAGGGAATCTGGCAAAACTGTGTGGAGGATTGTTATTCTTCTCTTTCAGGAAGATTGCAGCTTGGATGTCAGATTGATGAAGACATCTTCTCTGCAAGGAATTGTAAGACCTCCACTTGGATGTTTAAATCCAAATTCTTCTTCAGCACAGTTGAGCAAAGCAGAAAAAGAAGGATGGTTTAAGTATGCTATTGGAACTACAAATCTCTCTCTCAATATCTCCCACATAAACTGCAATATGGCCTTTGGGAATGCCACACCGGTTTCTGGAAGAAGCGGTATGCATTTTGACAGCTTGCTTGGCATTGAGGAGAAGTGAAGGTAATCTGATTCCCATGTCTAGAAGGGTTTTCCGCTCGATGCAGATCTAGAAGTTGGAAAATGTCGTACTTGAACGAAGATGTTCTTGAAATTTGAGTTGGAGATTGAAGTTTATTTGAACAGTATTTATGGATTCAGAAGGGGGAAGTGGTGAGAAGAAAACAGTATCAAGTTGGTCTTTAGGATGGCCTACTTCATAAATTCTCACATGGGTTGCTTATTTGGTTTGAATAGACGCACTTCATCATGTGCCCTAACAAACTATTGAGCAGTCCCATTTGTTCCAATGAGGTGCAGTTATAGTCCAAAAGGGAAAGTACGAAGTTCTGAGGATCTATTGTTGCTCGATTTATTTGTGAAGTAATGGAAACAGTTGGACTATGACTTGACTTGTGATGAATGGAAACAATTGACCAATGAGCCTGAAATTAGTGGTATGAATTTCAGAGAATGTGCAGTGAGAGAAGAAAATTGGGTGCCTTTTTATGAGATGAGGCAAAGCCATGTGAAGGGATATTCACAAATATATCCAACTACCAGACATCAATACCCCACTTTGCCACTGGAATGGTCGGAGTCATCAGCATAGTATTTCCTTCTGAAATATTATAAATATAAACATCAAAATGAGCCTTCAAACACCACCCTCAACTCATTTCAACTTCTACTTCCTCTTCTAGTTAGCTCTAAACCAATCAGATTAGAACATTAGACAGACTGCCTTTCGTTCGAGAAAATGGGGATTCGGTTGCTATCTTTGGTTCCTAATGCCAAGCAAATTCTAAAGATGCAGTCAAGTTTCACCAAAAACCAGTTGGACGTTCCAAAAGGCCATGTGGCTGTTTATGTGGGAGAGATCCAAAGGAAACGGTTCGTGGTTCCGATATCTTATCTAAACCATCCATCGTTCCAGAAACTGCTCGGTCATGCCGAGGAGGAGTTTGGCTTCCATCATCCACAAGGGGGCCTAACAATTCCTTGCAAAGAAGATGCCTTTATTGATCTCACTTCTAGATTGCAAGTTTCTTGAAGGATCGACAGCAAAGCACAAGCTTCAATTTTTTGACAAACATTTCTGTTTGTTTCTGACACTTGTTTTTTTGATTCATACTAGAATGTTGAAGAATGACATGGCCTTCTTGCCTGCAAATGAAAAAATACACAAATTTAACATCAATTTCTATATAGCCTTTTCTTTGTTGCTTTATTTGTGAAAGTAACCTGCAATTCATGGAACAATGAAAAATTGTTGCTAGAGCATAGCACATCAAGAAACTAAGCAGAATCTTGAAGATTCAAACTTCTAAGTTCAAACAGATCCAAAGCAAACTGAATCCTTATGTGCCAATTTAAATTTTCTACTGTAAATATTAATCTATGTTAGATCTACTGAACAAAAGTCCCTATGCATCCTATGTTCCACCTCCTGTTACTAAGATTAGACATGGGAATCCAGTTGCCTTTCATACTTCTCAATGCCAAGCAGGTTCTCATAAAGCAAACTATTTCTACAACAAACCAATCTGATGTTCCAAAGGGTCACGTTGCAGTCTAAATCCAAAGGAACAGGTTTTTAGTTTCGATATCATACTTAAACCATTCTACATTCTTGGCTTTACTTAAGAGGACTGAGGAAGAGTTTAGATACAATCATCCTATGGGGGGTTTCACAATCCCTGCAGAGAAGATACCTTCATTGATCTCACTTCTACGCTACATAGGTTTTGAAAGATTATGTACAAATAGAAATCCCTAACATTCTTTTGTTCATTTTTAGTTAGAAAAACTTTCTTGAAACTCAAGGGATAGAAAAGGAGTTTAATTACCCTCCAATCGACACAATATCGAACCAAAGTGGTCTAACAAGGAAGAGTCTCTGTTTAAAGTTTCACATCCCAGTGCCCAGCCAGATGATGAAGATATGCCGACAGTTGCTCTTTAGTAGCCCATTTCGAGTCAGTGATTGTAAGATCAAGCATGGATCAGAAAGCCTCAATATGTCCAGAACATTATAACCCGTATAAAATTGTGTTGGCACAGCTATAAAATTATATTTCTTTCACTGATAAACTTTATCCCTTTAATTCATGAATTATGAGATATAAGGTCTTTGTATTTTCTCATTTTATCACGCAACAAGACATTTGACAAAACTCAAGCACAGAGAATTTATCATAAAAATGAAGGAAGATTTCTATTTCCATCCGGTTCTCAAGAAAGGCAAAAATTCTGATTAGCCAATCTAGAAAATGTAAAACGAAATAAGAGGATGTTTGAAGATGAGAGCTTTTCTTGGATCAACCATTTTGAATTAGCTCATTTCAAGGCTTCTTTTTGGTGTTCTCTACTCATCTTTTTATTCTCTTATGAGCATCGTTAGAGTAACACTTTGCATTTCATGGTATTCATTTATTCAAGAAAATGGAGATGAAAAACCCAACAAATTCAGGTGAATAAAATTCATGAAGGGGGAAAGAGTTCTTGAAAGAAAATGTGACTGTATCTCAATTTTTATGCTTACAAACCTATGTATCCCTTCTCTGCTACTCATCATTTACATGTAGAAGCTAACTCTACATTGATGTTCTACACTAAACTATGGGAAAAAATCGGAGGGAATCTAACAAAACTGTGTGGAGGATTTTTTTTTCTTCTCTTTTTCAGGAAGTTTGCAGCTTGGATGTGAGATTGATGAAGATGTCTTCTCTACAAGGAATTGTAAGACCTCCAGTTGGATGTTTAAATCCAAATTCTTCTTCTGCACTGTTGAGCAAAGCAGAAAAAGAAGGATGGTTTAAGTATGCTATTGGAACTACAAATCTTTTTCTTTCAATATCTCCCACATAAACTGCAATATGGCCTTTGGGGACGCCACACTGGTTTCTAGAAGAAGTGGTATGCATTTTGATAGCTTGCTTGACATTGAGGAGAAGTGAAGGTAGTCTGATTCCCATTTTCCGCTTGATGTAGATCTAGAAGTTGGAAAGTGTAGTCTTTGAATGAAGATATTCTTGAAATTTGAGTTGGAGATTGAAGTTTATTTGAACCGTATTTATGGATTCAGAACGGGGAAGTGGTGAGACGAAAACAGTATCAAGTTGGTCTTTAGGAGGGCCTACTTCATAAATACCCACATGGGTTGCTTATTTGGTTTGAATAGACGCACTTCATCATGTGCCCTAACAAACTAGTGGGCAGTCCCATTTGTTCCAATGAGGGACAGTCATAGTCCAAAATAACACGTCGAGAAAACTTTAAAACCAAATGCCATGTCGTGGTAGATCAACTTACAGTGGGTCCATGCTGCAAGCTTACACCATCGGTCATTGGCTGCATCTCTGATCCAATCTAGAGGAAAGATATATATTAGAGGGGCAGAAACAGGAATAAATTCTTCTTGATAATAGACTATACAGAACAATAAATGAGATGCCAATCCATTTGTAAATTTTTCTTTCAGACACAAGAATAATGCTTGTCTTAAACTTGCTATGATCTTAAAGTTTACCATTTAGAATTGTCTAATACATGTTTGCTTGTGTATAATAAGAGATGTGCATAATGCTTCTCCCTAGGCCTGACTAATCTATTACAAGGAGTCAAATTCATTTTCTCGCTCATGAACGATCTTTGTCTCAATTGGTCTATTCATGTCCCTTTATCCACTCACTTTATTTTCCTGGTATGTTTTGTTTGTAGCATCCTGTGCTGATATTATAGGAAGAGCCTATAAATTTGTTTACACAAACTTCATGTTTTCTGTTCTCGTGTTAAGAGTTCTAAAAAATTCTTGCATCTTACGTTTTCCCACCTTATGGGATACCAAAAGATCATGGAACCTTCTCCAGTTCAAATTTGACTTCCACTTGTCGAAAGGTTCAATGCATCGAAGTCTATGGATGTGGCCATGAGTTATTGTTGGGGAAAGCCAGAGAGGTAAACCATCTTGATTCAAGCTTCGCTCTTAAACCATCTGCTCTTTTGGTATTTGGTTGACTATGTAATGGTTTAGAAATTTGCATAGCAGGAATCTAAGATTTTCGTGCATGGATCAACAGACTTGAAAGAGGTTGTATGGTCTTGCTACAGCTTGAGATTGATAAAGCTTAAGATTGATAAAGTTAGTGGCCTGCTCTCCAAGGCTAGCACAATTACTTTGGGTCCAGAGGAAGAGTTATTAACAGACTGCTGGACTTGCTTAAAGGTTGAGAAGCTACATATGTTTGTCCTAGATTCTATCTATTTGTGCAGAATCTAATATTCAGAGTTGAAGAAGAAAGCTGAAGCATCGTATAAGAGAAAATCTAAGTTGGATGGATGTCATTTTGTGCTCCTAATGATCAGTATGGAGAAGAGGTTTACTGAGCACTCTGATGTCTTAAATAGTAAGAAATACTGAGCTCATTATGATCATTATGTGCTCCTAATGATCAGTATAGAGAAAACCTTCAAATCTAAGTTGGATTTGAACCAATCCAATGACAAAAGGCAAGACTTGGCTGTGGCAAATGATTACAAGTTCTTTCAGACTCATTGTGATATTCCTCATCTTTCATTGCCTATTGAGTCTTCTTTCAAATGAGCAATAGCCCGTTTTTTTCTGGATGTCTTATAGCATGACCACTTATACTTGCACACCATAATAATGAGACATCTGTTCACCCTGCTACTATCTGGTTTCAATGTTGTGGTTTTTGCTTATATATAGCTACCAAGAATTTGCTCAAGAATGCCAAGAGTGAGGCCACAAAATATGTCTAGGTTGCATAGTACAGTGATGCCACACCGTCAGGTGATCATATTAGAATCATTCTTCTGCTTGACTTGGCTACTCTCAATGAACGTTGAACTTTGTGGATGATTTATACCTCTAAGAACTAACACTTTTGACTCAGCTATGCACTTTGACCTGTGCTTTTATTTCTCCTTAATGATAATTGATATGGACCACAATTTGGTACATATAAGGCTTGCGGAGTCCTTTGACAGACTTTGAGTCCAACGATGTAGCTGGTCACTCTCTCATGGAAAGCCAATCACATGGTGGTTCTGTTCTTCCATTTTCAACGTAATGCACTCTGTCTGTAAGCATTAAATTCAGTGTAAAAGCTTGGACAATGATTTGACTTTTCATAATCGAACAACTTAGCCAATGAAAATGGAAATTTGTGGTGTAACGGCGGAGAATGTGAAGAGAGAGAAGGAAATTGGTGTGTCTTTTCTAAGTTGAACCAAAACCATGTGAAGTGACCCACTCAAATACCAAACCATCAAACTTCAATACCCCACTCGGCCATTTGAATACCATCGCTGACAGCATAATTCTTTCTTCCAAAACTCTATATATTTGAACATCAAATGATCCTTCAAACACTAAATTCAACTCATTCCTAGTGTTCTACACTAATCAGATCAAAGCTTCAGACTTTTATCAGAGTCTTTCATCTCTAGCAAAATGGGGATTCGATTGCTATCCTTGGTTCCTCATGCCAAGCATATCCTAAAGATGCAGTCAGGTTTTACCAAAAGTCAGTTGGATGTGCCAAAAGGCCATGTGGCTGTTTATGTAGGAGAGATCCAAAGAAAGAGGTTCTTGGTTCCAATTTATTACTTAAACCATCCATCATTCCAAAAACTACTCAGCCATGCAGAGGAAGAGTTTGGCTTCCATCATCCACAAGGGGGTCTAACCATTCCTTGCAAGGAGGATGCCTTCATTGATCTCGCCTCTAGATTGCAGGTCTCTTGAAGTATGCAGAAGAAAGGACAATATGCCATTTTTGACAAATTTTTTTCCGACTCATTTACTTTTTAACGCATGCTAGAGTGTTGTAGAGTGGGATACCTTCCTACCTGTAAATGAGTTGCATTGTAAAGATACATTTATTGACAGAATTAATGAAAAATAGATCAATTCACCATCAATTTCTATATCTTATTTGCTGGTGATTTGTGATTGCTAATCTGAGGTTTTGGGGAGAGAGAAAACTTATTACTAAATTATTATATACCAAAAAAGAAACTGAATAACACATTGATCTGCATCAAACATTCTACAAGTTCATACAGATTTCCCCAGAAATCTGTTATATGTTTCAAAGGGTAATGTGGGAGAGACGGAGGGAAAACGGATTGTGTTTCCAATATCATACTTGAATCATCCTTCATTCCAACCACTGCTCAAACACGCTGAGGAAGAGTTTGTATTCCATCATCCTCAGGATGTCAAACAAATCCTTGCAAAAAGGATGTCTTTCTTGATTTCACTTCCAGATTGGAAGTTTCTTAAAGATGAGGGGAAAGAAAATTCACCAAGTCTTGAACCTGTTTTCTTGACTCGTTTATGAACTTGGATTAAAATGTTGCAGGAAATCCAAGAACAATTCCTCTTCCAGAATGTTAATGAATGACACTGATTCTTGCTACTGACATCTGACAAAACAGGCAGAAATTATAGAAAAGTCATGATTTAGTGTTGCATTGAAACAGTAAAATTATGACTATCAAATACATGCCTATGGTAGGGGCCCTCAGTTTCAACTAAGAAAAATATGGTTTTCGCAAAGGGGATTAAAAAAGATTAAACTTATTCAAACCTGTTTATCCTTTTTCTTCTCTTATTATCATCGTTAGAGACCAAGTAGAACATTTTGCACTTTCATGGTATTCATTAATTCAAGAAAATGTTTTGTGCTCAGCTGTATTCAAGTAAAGTAGCAACGGAGATGAAAAACCCGACGAATTTAGGTGAATAAAATTCATGAAGGGGCAAAGAGTTCTTGTAAGAAAATGTGACTGTCTATTTCAATATTGTATCTCTTTTCCGCTACGCATCATTTACATATAGAAGCTAACTCTACATCGATGTTCTACGCTAAACTATGGGAAAAAAATCAAAGGGAATCTGACAAAATTGTATGGAGGATTGTATTTCTTCTCTATTTCAGGAAGATTGCAGCCTGGATGTGAGATTGATGAAGACATCTTCTCTGCAAGGAATTGTAAGACCTCCAGTTGGATGTTTAAATCCAAATTCTTCTTCAGCACTGTTGAGCAAAGCAGAAAAAGAAGGATGGTTTAAGTACGCTATTGGAACTACAAATCTCTTTCTCTCAATATCTCCCACATAAACTGCAATATGGCCTTTGGGAATGCCACATAGGTTTCTGGAAGAAGCGGTATGCATTTTGACAGCTTGCTTGGCATTGAGGAGAAGTGAAGGTAGTCTGATTCCCATGTTTAGCATTGAAAAGTTTTCCTCTCGATGCAGATCTAGAAGTTGGAAAGTGTAGTACTTGAATGAAGATGTTCTTGAAATTTGAGTTGGAGATTGAAGTTTATTTGATCTGTATTTATGGATTCAGAACGGGGAAGTGGTGAGAAGAAAACAGTCTCAAAGAGGGCCTACTTCATAAATGCTCACATGGGTTGCTTATTTGGTTTGAATAGACGCACTTCATCATGTGCCCTAACAAACTATTGAGCAGTCCCATTTGTTCCAATGAGGTGCAGTTCTAGTCCAAAATAACAGGTCGAGAAAACTTCAAAACCAAATGCCATGTCGTGGTAGATCAATTTACAGTGGGTCCATGCTGCAAGCTTACACCATCGGTCGTTGGCTGCATCTCTGATCCAATCCAGAGGAAAAATATATATTAGAGGGACAGAAACAGGAATAAATTCTTCTTGATAATAGACTATACAGAACAATAAATGAGATGCCAATCCATTTGTAAATTTTTCTTTCAGACACAAGAATAATGCTTGTCTGAAGCTTGCTATGATCTTAAAGGTTTACCATTTAGAATTGTCTAATACATGTTCGCTTGTGTGTATTAAGAGATGTGCATAATGCATCTCCATAGGTCTTACTTATCCATTACAAGGAGTCAAATTCATTTCCTAGCTCATGAATGATCTTTGTCTCAATTGGTCTATTCATGTCCCTTTCTCCACTCACTTCATTTTCCTGGTATGTTTTGTTCGTAGCATCCTGTGCTGATATTATAGAAATAGCCTATAAAAATGTATTCACAAACTTAATATTATCTGTTCTGTTTCTAGTGTTTTAAGAAATTCTTGTATCTTATGTTTTCTCCCCTTATGGGATACCAAAAGATCAGGGGACCTTCTCCAGTTTATGTTGATTCAAATTTGACTTCCACTTGTCGAAAAGTTTAATGCATCGAAGTCTATGGATGTGGCCATGAGCTATTGTTGGGGAAAACAAGAGAGGTAATTCTTGATTCTAGTATTCAGAGTTGAGGAAGAAAGCTGAAGCACCGTATGAGAGATAGGTAGACATTTTTGAATTGTGAAAAAATCTAAGTTGGATGGATGTCATTTTGTCCTCCTAACGATCAGTATGGAGAAAGGTTTACTGAGCGCACTACTGTCTTAAATGGCAGGAAATACTAAGCTCCAAATGATCATTTTGTTCTCCTAGTGATCAGTATAGAGAAAAGATTCAAATCGAAGCTGGATTTGAACCGATCAAATGACAAAAGGAAAGACTTAGCTGTGGCAAATGATTACAAGTTCTTTCAGACTCATTGTGATATTCCTCATCTTTCATTGCCTATTGAGTCTTCTTTCAAATGAGCAATAGCCCGTTTTTTTCTGGATGTCTTATAGCATGACCACTTATACTTGCACACCATAATAATGAGACATCTGTTCACCCTGCTACTATCTGGTCTCATTGTTGTGGTTTTTGCTTATATATAGCTACCAAGAATTTGCTCAAGTACGCCAAGAGTGAGGCCACAAAATATGTCTTGGTTGCATAGTACAGTGATGCCACACCGTCAGGTGATCTTATTAGAACTCTTCTTCTGTTTGACTTCGCAGTTCCTAATGATGGTAGAACTTTGTGGATGATTTATGCCTCTAAGAGTTAGCATGTTTTGACTAAGCTATGTAGTTTGCCTTGGGCTTTTTGTTCTCCTTAATGAGAACCATTCTTTGATATGGTCCACAATTTGGTACATATAAGGCCTGCAGAGTCTCCTTTGACCTAGATATTGAGTCCAACAACGTAGCTGGTCACTCTTTCATGGAAAGCCATTCACATGGAGGTTCTGTTCTTCCATTTTCAACATAATACACTCTGTCTGTAATCATTTAATTCAGTGTAAAAGCTTCAACAATGATTTGACTTTTCATAATCGAACAACTTGGCCATTAAAAATGGAAATTTGTGGTGTAACTGCGGAGAATGTGAAGAGAGACAGAGAAGGAAATTGGTGTGTCTTTTCTAAGTTGAACAAAACCATGTGAAATGGCGTACTCAAATACCTAACCAACAGACTTCAATACCCCACCTTGCCATTTGAATACCATCGCTCACAGCATAACTCTTTCTTCCAAAACTCTATAAATTTGAACATCAAATGAGCCCTTCAAACACCGACTTCAACTCATTCCTAGTGTTCTACACTAATCAGATCAAAGCTTTAGACTTTTATCAGAGTCTTTCATCTCAAGCAAATGGGGATTCGATTGCTATCCTTGGTTCCTCATGCCAAGCAGATCCTAAAGATGCAGTCAGGTTTTACCAAAAGTCAGTTGGATGTGCCAAAAGGCCATGTGGCTGTTTATGTAGGAGAGATCCAAAGAAAGAGGTTCTTGGTTCCAATTTCTTAC
Organism: Cucurbita maxima; assembly: GCF_002738345.1. Taxonomy (NCBI): domain Eukaryota; kingdom Viridiplantae; phylum Streptophyta; class Magnoliopsida; order Cucurbitales; family Cucurbitaceae; genus Cucurbita; species Cucurbita maxima. Next base: position 3,479,084 of record NW_019272043.1, read on the forward strand.
TTAAACCATCCATCATTCCAAAAACTACTCAGCCATGCAGAGGAAGAGTTTGGCTTCCATCATCCACAAGGGGGTCTAACCATTCCTTGCAAGGAGGATGCCTTAATTGATCTCGCCTCTAGATTGCAGGTCTCTTGAAGTATGCAGAAGAAAGGACAATCATATGTCATTTTTGACAATTTTTTTCGACTCATTTTACTTTTCGACACATGCTAGAGTGTTGTAGAGTGGGATACCTTCCTACCTATAAATGAGTAGCATTGTAAAGATACTTTTACAGACAGAATCAATGAAAAATAGATCAATTCAGCATCAAATTCTGTATCTTATTTTCTGGTGATTTGTGATTGCTAATCAGAGCTTTTGGGGAGAGAAAACTTGTTACTAAAATTATAATATACCAAAAAAAAAAAAAAAAAAAAAAAAAAAAAAAAAAAAAAAAAAAAAAAAAAAAAAAAAAAAAACTGAATAATATATTGAAACTTCAAACATTAAACAGAACTAAACAAAAATGAACTGCATCAGACATTCTACAAGTTCACTCAGATTTCTATGAAATCTGTTATATGTTTCAAAAGGTAACGTGGGAGTGTATCATCCTCAAGGTCGTCAAACAATTCCTTGCAAAAAGGATGTCTTTCTTTATTTCACTTCTAGATTGGAAGTTTATTCAAGATGAAGAGTCGAAAGAAAATTCACCAAGTTTTGGCATTTTTCCCCCTGTTTTCTTGACTCGTTATGAACTTATATTAAAATGATGCAGGAAATCCAAGAACAATTCCTTCCAGAATGTTAACAAATATCACTGATAAATTCTATGTCATGTCAGCCTAGTATTTTCTTGCTACTGGCATCTGACTAAATAGGCAGAAATGATTTTATAGTCCTAATTTAGTGTTTTATTGAAACAGTAAAATTATGATTATCAAATACATGCCTATGGTAGGGGCCTTCAGTTTCAACTAAGAAAAATATGATTGTCACATAAGACGGATTAAAAAAGATTAAACTTATTCAAACCTACTTATCCTTTTTCTCCTCTTATTATCATCGTTAGAGACCAAGTAAAACATTTTGCACGTTCATGGTATTCATTTATTCAAGAAAATGTTTTGTGCTCAGCTGTATTCAAGTGAAGTAGCATAAAAATGGAGATGAAAAAACCCAACGACTTTAGGTGAATAAAATTCATGAAGGGGCACAGTGTTCTTGTAAGAAAATGTGACTGTCTATTTCAATTTTGTATCTCTTTTCTGCTACTCATCATTTACATATAGAAGCTAACTCTACATTGATGTTCTACGCTTAACTATGGGAAAAGATCGAAGGGAATCTGACAAAATTGTGTGGAGTATTGTTTTTCTTCTCTCTTTCAGGAAGATTGCAGCCTGGATGTCAGATTGATGAAGACATCTTCTCTGCAAGGAATTGTAAGACCTCCAGTTGGATGATTAAATCCAAATTCTTCTTCTGCACTGCTGAGCAAAGCAGAAAAAGAAGGATGATTTAGGTATGCTATTGGAACTACAAATCTCTTTCTCTCAATATCTCCCACATAAACTGCAATATGGCCTTTGGGAATGCCACACCGGTTTCTGGAAGAAGCGGTATGCATTTTAACAGCTTGTTTGGCATTGAGAAGAAGTGAAGGTAGTCTGATTCCCATGTCTAGAAAGGTTTTCAGCTCGATGCAGATCAAGAAGTTGGAAAGTGCAGTTCTTGAATGAAGATGTTCTTGAATTTTGAGTTGGAGATTGAAGTTTATTTGATCTGTATTTATGGATTCAAAGCGGGGAAGTGGTGAGAAGAAAACAGTATCAAGTTGGTCTCAAAGAGGGCCTACTTCATAAATGCTCACATGGGTTGCTTATTTGGTTTGAATAGACGCACTTCATCATGTGCCCTAACAAACTACTGAGTAGTCCCATTTGTTACAATGAAATGCAGTTATAGTCCAAAATAACAGGTCAAGAAAACTTCGAATCCAAATGCCATGTCGTGGTAGATCAACTTACCGTGGGTCCATTTTGCAAGCTTACACCATCGGTCATTGGCTGCATCTCTGATCCAATCCAGAGGAAATATATATATTAGAGGGACAGAAACAGGAATAAATTCTTCTTGATAATAGACTAATCAGAACAATAAATGAGATGCCAATGCATTTGTAAATTTTCTCAGACACAAGAATAATGCTTGTCTTAAGCTTGCTATGATCTTAAAGGTTTACCATTTAGAATTGTCTAATACATGTTTGCTGGTGTGTAATAAGAGATGTGCATAATGTTTCTCCATAGGTCTGACTTATCTGTTACATGAAATCAAATTCATTTCCTCACTCATCAATGGTCTTTGTCTCAATTGGCTTACCATGTCCATTTTCTCCACTCATTTTGCTTTCCTGGCATGTTTTGTTCGTAGCATCCTGTGCTGATATTATTGGAAGAGCCTATAAAGTTGTTTTCACAAACTTCATATTTTCTGTTCTCGTTTTAAGAGTTTTGAGGAATTCTTGCATCTTACGTTTTCCCTCTTATTGGATACTAAAAGAGCAGGGTGCCTTCTCCAGTTTATGTCGATTCAAATTTGACTTCCATTTGTAGGAAGTTTCAATGCTTTGAAGTCTATGGATGTAGCCATGAGTTATTGTTGGAGAAAACCAGAGAGATAATTCTTGATTCAAGCTTCATTCTTAAACCAGCTGCTCTTTTAGTATTTTGTTGGCTATGTAGGAATTCATCCAAGACATGGAATGGTTGAGAAATTTGCATAGCAGGAATCTCAGTACGAATTCATCCAAGACATGGAATGGTTGAGAAATTTGCATAGCAGGAATCTCAGTTTTTCGTACATGGATCAACAGACTTGAAAGAGGTTGTATGGTCTAGCCACAGCTTAAGATTGATGAAGTTAGTAGCCTTCTCTCCAAGGCTAGCACAATTACTTTGGGTCCAGAGGAAGAGTTTGTTAACCGACTGTTGGACTTGCTTAAAGGTTGAGAAGCTACATATGTTTGAACTAGATTCTATCAATTTGTGCAGAATCTAGTATTCAGATTTGAGGAAGAAAGCTGAAGTACCGTATGAGAGATAGGTAGACATTCTTGAATTGTGAAAAAATCTAAGTTGGATGGATGCCATTTTGTGCTCCTAATGATCAGTATGGAGAAAGGTTTATCAAGCTCTCTCGTGTCTTAAATGGTAGGAAATACTAAGCTCCAAATGATCATTTTGTGCTCCTAGTGATCAGTGTAGAGAAAATGCTCAAATCTGAGCTGAATTTGAACCAATTCATGACAAAAGGAAAGACTTAGTTGTGCCAAATGATCAAAGAGATTACACACTGTATAGAGGAAATGAATATCGAAAAATAGATAAAGCATCAATGATTTTCTTTCAATAGGGAATTTGATCAGTATAGTATACATTTCACAAAGGAATGTCTTATAAGACAATGCAGCCGCTTGTTATGAAGAAATAAGAGCAAATTGCTCGATCCCATATGAAGATAGGGGAAACCCAATTTTTTATAGGTTCAAAAACCAGACAAGATATGTGTTCTGGTGTAAACCTGATATATTAAATCTGACAATATTTAGATGTGCATGCTTTATGCTCACAATAAACAAGTCAACGTGCTTGAGGCTGAAAATGATGGTAGAACTTTATGGATGATTTATGCCTCTAAGAGTTAGCATTTTTTGACTAAGCTATGTACTTTGACTTGGTCTTTTAGTTCTCCTTAATGAGAACCATTCTTTGATATGGTCCACAATTTGGTACATAAAAAGCCCCCAGAGTCTCCTTTGACCTAGACATTGACGTAGCTGGTCACTCTCTCATGGAAAGCCATTCACATGGAGGTTCTGTTCTTCCATTTTCAACATAATGCACTCTGTCTGTAAGCATTTAATTCAGTGTAAAAGCTTCAACAATGATTTGACTTTTCATAATCGAACAACTTAGCCAATGAAAATGGAAATTTGTGGTGTGACAGCGGAGAATGTGAAGAGAGAGAGAAGGAAATTGGTGTGTCTTTTCTAAGTTGAACAAAACCATGTGAAACGGCCTAATCAAATACCTAACCATCAGACTTCAATACCCCACTCTGCCATTTGAATACCATCGCTCACAGCACAACTCTTTTTTCCAAAACTCTATAAAGTTGAACATCAAATGATCCTTCAAACACCAAATTCAACTCATCAGTCCAAGTGTTGATTTCTCTTACAGGTTCTATACCAACCAGATCAAAGCTTTAGACCTTTCTAAGAGTCCTTTTTGAGAAAATGGGAATTCGATTGCTATCCTTGGTTCCTCATGCCAAGCAAATCCTAAGGATGCAGTCAGGTTTTACCCAAAGTCAGTTGGATGTGCCAAAAGGCCATGTGGCTGTTTATGTAGGAGAGATCCAAAGAAAGCGGTTCCTGGTTCCAATTTCTTACTTAAACCATCCGTTATTCCAAAAACTACTCAGCCATGCAGAGGAAGAGTTTGGCTTCCATCATCCACAGGGGGGTCTAACAATTCCTTGCAAGGAGGATGCCTTCATTGATCTCACCTCCAGATTGTAAGTATCTTGAAGGATGCAGAAGAAAGGACAATCATCTGCCGTTTTTGACAATTTTTTTTCCGACTCATTTACTTTTCGACACAAACTAGATTGTTGTAGAGTGGGAAACCTTCCTACCTGTAAATGAGTTGCATTGTAAAGTTACTTATACCACAGGATAAATGAAAATAGACCAATTCAGCATAGACTTCTATATATCATTTCTTCTGGTGATCTGTGATTGCTAATCTGTGCTTTTGGGTAGAGAGAAATCTTTTAATTTTTTTAACTAAAGAATCATACTCAAAATCATTTAATACTTATGTATTTGATTGTGAACGCCGAAGAAGAGTTCAGATACAATCATTCTATTGGTGGTTTGACAATCCAGCAGAGGATATGCTTTTATCTCATTCAAGGCTGCATTGTTCTTGAAAGATTATGAAAAAAGAATTCCTCTGCCCCCTCAACCAGTTTTGCCCAACTTTTCTTTTTCTTTTTTCGTAGTTGTAGAATACGCCTAGATAGACAGTTCATGTAAATGAATAGAAAATTTTCCCATTGCATGTACATTATAACATGTATAGGCTATATTGACTGTGCGCTATAGCATAGCAGATGTTAAATTTTATCATAGATGAAGTTTGTCCCACTCATGGATTTTGAGATATCTAAGTGTCTTGTGTGTTAGTCAGATTTCTTCAAAGAAGACTGACTTCTTGTGAAATCTCACATCGGTTAGGGAGGAGAATGAAACCCGCTTTATAAGGGTGTGAAAACCTTTCCCTAGCATACGCATTTTAAAAACTTTGAGGGAAAACTCGAAAGAGAAAGCCCAAAGAGGATAATATCTACTAGCAATGGGTTTAAGTGGTTACACTTCTCCTACTCCCCCTTCTCCTTTAGGATAAGATTGTCGTTAATCCTTCTTTCACTAATGATCTAATGAGATCACCATTTGATAGTGATCCGCGCAAATACACGAGGGATGAGACTTTCTATCGCTTGCTTTTCACTGTTGCATGACGCTGAAATGAAGAAAGCTCATCATGTCATTAAATAAGATTATTTGGAAAATCTTGATTCCAAGCTTCGATTATTGATGTGAAAGAAGCAGAAGATCCACTTCCGCCACGAAAGGAGAGATTTGTAAATATTCAGTTTAAAAAGTACATAGAACTTTCGTCTGAATTTCCTCCAACAATCAGGATTTGACACAACAAGGAACTAAAAATATGGTAGTGGGAACATCATAATTCTATCCAACATCTTTCCCTCACCAATGCACAGCTAGTTCCAGCTATAGAAGTTGTTTGAAGTGGATGAAACTACTACATTTAACAAATATAAACATGATTAGATTCTTATTAAATGATTTGTCTTGAAGTACTAGGTGTACATGTACTTAGCTTCTGTATCCTTTGATTTACAATAAGATGCATTTGATATCTCTCTTGTCCTTATTCAACAAGGGCACTATGCCAATGATGTAACCATTTCTCTCTTACTGTGAAAGTGATCTCCTTGGTATCTTGTTTTTTTCTTTTATCGAACACATTCTTTATTCGAGCATCCAGTTCAGCTAACCAAGATTGGTCGCTGGAATGGATAATGACTTGAACCAAACAACTGGGCTGGCATTGCATACAACCAAGAGAGAGGTGAAAAATCTTTTATAAGTTGGGAAGATCCCTAATAGTCCTCTTAGATACCTAACCGCCCGTCTTAAAGTGCCCATTGGAAAAGCACCAACCATCAGCAAAACTATTTTCATGAACTATAAATAAGGATATCAAGTAAACAACAAAGTAAACTTCAAAACAGTCATTTACTACTTCCTCTTCAAATTTGTTCCACATCAATTGAAACAGCAAGCTTAGTAATGGGAATCTTTCCATTCCAGATTCTTTTTGTCAAGCAAATTCTAAAAATGCCATCAGGTTTCACCAAAAACCAGTATGTCCCGAAAGGTCATGTAGCAGTTTACGTGGGAGAGAGGCAAAGGAAACGATTTGTGGTTCCGATATCATACTTGAATCATCCTTCATTCAAACAGCTCCTTAAATATGCCGAGGAAGAGTTTGGTTTCCAGCATCCTCAAGGGGGTCTCACAATTCCTTGCAAGGAGGATGCCTTCATTGATCTCACTTCTAGATTGCAAGTTTTCTAGAGAGAGAAGAGCAAAAGGGAAAGTACAAAGTTATGAGAATCTATTGTTGCTCGACTCATTTGTGAACTAATACTAAAATGTTTTAGGAAGTCCAAGAGCAATGCCTTCTAGAATGTGAATGAATGAAATTATGTTGAGCTTTAAACTAATATGTGATTAATAGAAATGCTGATAAGCATATTCGAAGACTGATAATCAACTCTATCTCGTGGCTGCTAAACATTTTCTTATAAGATGGGGCAAAGCCATGTGAAGGACCAATGAGCCTGAAATTAGTGGTATGAATTTCAGAGAAAATTGGGTGCCTTTTTATGAAATGGGGCAAAGCCATGTGAAGGGGGTAGTCTCAATACCAAACTACCAGACATCAGTACCCCACTTAGCCATTGGAATGGTCGGAGTCATCAGCATAGCATTTCCTTCTGAAATATTATAAATATAAACATCAAAATGAGCCTTCAAACACCACCCTCAACTCATTTCAAGTTCTACTTCCTCTTCTAGTTAGCTCTAAACCAATCAGATCAGAACATTATTCCGACTGCCTTTCGTTTGAGAAAATGGGGATTCGGTTGCTATCTTTGGTTCCTCATGCCAAGCAATTTCTAAAGATGCAGTCAAGTTTTACCAAAAACTAGTTGGACGTTCCAAAAGGTCATGTGGCTGTTTATGTGGGAGAGATCCAAAGGAAGCGGTTCATGGTTCCGATATCTTACCTAAACCATCCATCATTCCAGAAACTGCTCCGCCACACCGAGGAGGAGTTTGGCTTCCATCATCCACAAGGGGGCCTAACAATTCCTTGCAGAGAAGATGCGTTAGTTGATCTCACTTCTAGATTGCAAGTTTCTTGAAGGATCAACAGCAAAGCACAAGCTTCAATTTTTTACAAACATTTCTGTTTGTTTCTGACTCATTTGTTTTTTTGAATCATACTAGAATGTTGTAGAATGGCATGCCCATCTTGCCTGCAAATGAGTGGCATTGTAATGGTGCATTTACCAACAGAAATGAATAAGAAAAAATACACAAATTTAACATCAATTTCTATATAGCCTTTTCTTTGTTGCTTTATTTGTGATAGTAACCTGCAATCCATGGAACAAAGAAAAATTGTTGCTAGAGCATAGCACATCACTAAAGAAACTAAGCAGCATCTTGAAGATTCAAACTTCTAAGTTCAAACAGATCCAAAGCAAACTGAATCCAAAGTGACCCTTCGGAACATTAGATTGGTTTCTTGTAGAAATAGCTTGCTTTTTGAGAAATCCAAAGCAGGTTCTCAAAAAGCAAGCTATTTCTACAAGAAACCAATCTAATGTTTCAAGGGTCACGTTGCAATCTATGTTGGAGAAATCCAAAGAAAGCGGTTTTTAATTCCGATATCATACATAAAACCATTCTACATTCATGGCTTTACTTAAGAGGGCTGAGTAAGAGTTTGAATACAATCATCCTATGGCGGGGTTGACAATCCCCTGCAGAGAAGATGTCTTCATTGATCTCACTTCTAGGTTACATAGTTTTTGAAACGATAGAAATCCCAACATTCTTTTGTTCATTTTTAGTTAGAAAAACTCTTCTTGAAACTAAAGGGATAGAAAAGGTGGTTAATTACCCCCAATCGACATAGTAACAAGCCAGAGCGGTCAACAAAGGAAGAATCTTTGTTTCCAGCTTCACATCCTAGTGCCCACCGGATGATGAAGATATGCCAACATTTGCTCTTTGGTAGCCTATTTCGAGTTGGTGATTGTAAGATCAAGCACAAATCAGAAAGCCTCAATTTGCCCATCTTCCTTAACATTATAGCATGTATAAAATTGTGTTGGCACACTATAAAATTATATTTCTTTCACTGATAAACTTTATCCATTTAATTCATGAATTTTGAGATATAAGTTCTGTGTATTTTCTCATTTTATCATGCAACAAGACATTTGACAAAACTCAAGCACAGAGCATTTATCATAAAAATGAAGGAAGACTTCTATTTCCATCTAATTCTCAAGAAAGAGGCAACTGATTAGCCAAGTTAGAAAATGTAAACTAAATAAGAGGATGTTTGAAGATGAGAATTTTTCTTGGATCAACCGTTTTGAATTAAGCTCATTTTAAGGCTTCTTTTTGCTGTTCTTTATCTAATCTCTTTACTGGTTTTTCCTTATGAGACATGTTTGAATTGGATTGGAATGCTTTCTATGGTTCTTTTATACTCTTTTTCCTCTCGAGAGCTTGTGTCTTTTGAGCATTAGTCTCTTTTCTTTAATGATCTTTTATTTCTATGAAAAAAAATGTACCAACATCCGAGTAAACATCACAGAAAAACATCAAGGAAAGACTGAGTTTAAACAAACTGAAATTCAGAGGCTGAAGGAGGCAGTTTTTTATAAGAAAATGTGACTCCATTTCTATTTACATCTCTGCAATTATAAATTGTACATTGATGTTGAATCAACTTTTGCTTCTTCGTCAAATTGGACTAACTATGTATTGACATTCTACTCCTCAACTGTGACAAAAAGAAGAAAAAAATGAAAGGAATTCTACAAAACTGTGTGTAGGATCGTTTTTCCTCTCTTTCAGGGAGTATGCAGCCTAGAAGTGAGGTTGAGGAAGGCATCTTCTCTGCAAGGAATTGTTAAACCTCCGGTTGGATGTTTAAATCCAAATTCTTCTTCAGCTGTCTTGAGTAGAGCTACGAAAGAAGGATGGTTCAAGTATGATATCGGAACTACAAACCGCTTCCTTTCAATCTCCCCCACATAGACTGCAATATGACCCTTTGGAACACCACATTGGCTTCTTGAAGAAACCGTCTGCATTCTTACAACTTGCTTAGCATTAAGGAGAAGTGAAGGTAGTCTGATTCCCATGTCTGTATTTGATTTCAGGATGAGAGATTTAAACTGGATTTGAATCTTGATGTTGCAAAGTATGGATAAGGATCGATAAGAAATTTGAGTTGGAGTTTGAAGATTATTTGGTCTGTATATATGGATTCAGAAGGAGAAGGGGTGAGAAGAAAGGACGTCGAGTCGGTGTCGAAAGGACCTACTTCATTAATGGCTCACATGGAGTGTCCATTGGTTGGAGAAAATTCACTTCATGTGTTGTTGCTGCTGCTGCTCTGGGCCCTATTGATCTAAAACAAGATATCCAAGGGAAAATCCAAAACCAAATGCCATACAGCTAAATTAACTTAATACTCAGTTTGTAAATAAGATACTGTCCCACACACAACGAAAAGAACTGTCTCAAACATGTCTCAAACTCATGTGCTCTATCATCAGCAATCTTTTCTAGGTTTGCCCATCTCTGTTTCTCCACTCATCTTATTTGCTTGATGGTTTTATCCTTAGCATCTCATGCTGATATTATATAAACAGCCATAGAAATTGAATCTACAAGCAGTTGGTTGGGCTTAACAAGTCATAAGATTCATCCACAGCAGATGGAATCAACATTGTATTGGCTGAAAGGAGCCGGATGACTGTTGTAATGACCATTTGGAAAAATATTAGAACGAAGTATTTCAATCTGCAGATAGTTTATACAGACAAAAGCATTAGATATTTTCCTCTAAGTTCTGATGCTTATGTTGACAGAGATGGAAAACGTACATCTCTGGTCATGGTTGCTGAAAATCTCAGCTTACTACGACATAGAGGGTATGAAGTCAATCTCCATTTGTACATTTCAAGATTTGGTTAGTGTCAACTCCACCTGCATTATGTTCTACGAACAGAATGCGGCTGTATTTAGGGATTTGGACATCTTTAAATACAAAGTTTGTCTTTCTGTTCAATTTTAAACATGTACAATAGCAAAAAAAAATATCCACTTTTGCAGTTCAGACAGCAATAAACAGACAGAGTATCAAAGAATAAGTGAGAGAAACAGGAAATGATACTGTGAGTCTAGTAAGTGTTGGTAAGAAATTAACTAGCAAAGGAACTCATTTACATTCCAAAAGGCTTGAAATTGTCTTTCTACACAACAATCTTCCAGGAGTTGGAAGAAAAAAACACGCTAGGAGGAAAAATGTGTAAAAACTGGTTGATGCCTATTCCATCATCATCAGCCCTCAGGAGCGGTGTAATCTAGAAGTAAGATCAATGAATGCATCCTCTTTGCAAGGAATTGTTAGACCTCCAAGTTCATGATGGTGACCGAACTCTTCTACTCAGTTGAGTAGCTGTTGGAATGAAGGATTGTTCAAATATGAAACAAGAACCACAAATCGCTTTCATTCTTTGGATATTTCCACATACTGCAACATAACCACTAGGAACATGACTTTGTCAGGTCAAACAAAATTTCTATTTCCATCCCATCCTTTCTCTTGCATCCCATTTGTGTTTGATATGCAACTTGCTAAATCATAGGCCTACATGTAGTTAAATTCCCAAACAACACCATGCTTGTTCCAATGGAATAAAGCATCAAAACAGATGGTTTTGTAAGGAAAAGTTAAAAACAATCCAATATATCCCTGTGATTGGACCTCCTTGCAAGAGGAAATTGCTTCCATTGGCCCCAGCTTCTAGGTAAGGGGAAGTCAATTCACATGTACCAAATGCTTTAAATCATCATACCAACATCTCAGCTATCATTTGATTCACAGCTTGGTTTGTTGAGTTTATAACACGAGGATTGGAGTGCCTATCACATGATATGTTGCTATTTATCTTCCAAGATATTGAAAAACTTGTGAAATTTTCTTGGCCACTTGTAAAAGGAAAAAGCGGGGCCAGTGAGAAAGTGACTGAAATTCTAATGGATAGAGCAAACCCATGTGAGCCTTTGAAGAAGTAGGTCCTCCAAGACTACTATTTACAATAATTTTTTTTGTTCTCTCCAGTTCCTAGTCTATAAATACACATAAGAAACAAAGCCATTCTCATCCAACGAGTACTCCATTTCCTACATCAAAATCAACATCAAGCAGAATACCATTCAAAATCACTCACTCGTCTCTTGTTTCAAGGAAATTTTCAATATGGGAATCCGTTTGCCATCAGTACTTCTCAATGCCAAGCAGATTCTGAAAATTCAAGCTATGTCTGCCAAAAATCATTCTGACGTTCCCAAAGGCCACATTGCAGTCTACGTGGGAGAGATCCAAAGAAAGAGATTTGTAGTTCCTATATCATACTTGAAGCATCCTTCTTTCCAAGATCTGCTAAATAGATCAGAAGAAGAGTTTGGATTTTGCCATCCAATGGGCGGCTTGACGATTCCGTGCAGAGAAGATGCCTTCGTAAATCTCACTTCTAGGTTGCACAGATCATGAAAGTTGAATATACAAAAAGACAGCATTCTTTAACACAGTTTTGCCACCTCCAATTCTAGGAAGTAAAGTAGGATGATACTGTATAGTAACTTGGTTTGAGCAATGAAAGTAAATTTTTTCTCATATGAACTCTTTGACTCTTCAGCTCATGAATTTCGATTTTTGTTAGTTACTTCTTTTCCTCTTGCTGCTTTATCACAACTGAGGGGGTTTTGCCTCATAAGTTTTTTTATTCTAACAAGAAAAAAACTAATGAATAAAACTATAGCTCAATAGGTACAAACTCAACCCAGGATTGAAAAAAAAAACAATAAAGAAAGAAAAAATAAAATCAATCCAATTAAGACATTAATCCTGAAAAGAGAAATCAACACAGAATTTAGAAAGAGAACAGTCAAAAGGATCAAACAAGGGAAGTTACTTGTTTAGATAAATCCATTAATTCTTTTATAACCAAAGCTGCCAAGAATAGCTTTCGGCGATTATAAGCTTTGCAGGACATCAGTGGAAACTTTCACCTTGGATATTGTTGCATAGAGACGAGATAAAGCAGGAATGAAGAAGAAATGCAAAGAACACATAACAGAACCCAAAAGAAATCATAGGAGAAGAAATTCACTAAAATTGAAATTTACAAGGAATCCAGAAGACTATACCAAACACTTGAACTCTCTTCTGCCACCACGAAGTAATCACACTACCAAATCTTGATAGTCAAAAGATAAGATTGGAGAGGTGTTTCACCCTAATGACACTGGGATTGTTTTGCCTGCCAACAGGCGATACAAAATGAGTGGTCGATGGTTGAAAACAGAGGATATTGGGGATGTAAGCGGCTGTGGATCTCAGGAAGGTTGATGGTTATGGAAGTTGGTAGCCGGAATCGGCGCAGCTGAATATCGGCACACGCAACCGTCGACGGCAACAGGGAAGAAGGATGAAAATCACCACTTCTCTAAAAAATTTGTGACTTTTTTTAAAAAATAATTGAGTTAAATTTCAAATAGGGAGAAAATTAAATTGTAATTTTTATAGTTTTAAACATTTGCTAAAACTCTCTAATTCAATGTTTAAAAAATAGGTTAATTATATTGAAAAAAACAATAATAAATTTAAACTAATCTAATTAAATTTAAGTCAAACTTCTATTTCAAATAACCCGGTTATGGGTTGACTAAATTTGAAAAAACTCAAACTCAAGTCTACAGATATTGTCTGCTGTTCTAGCCTCATGTTTATTTCATCCACCTCTTCAAAGATGAGACACTACTTTTAAGATCATTTATATGCTATTAATTCGTTTATTCTTATGGCTTGATCATCCGTTGCATTGTCAAGAACAGATAAATTATTTCATTGCTTAACAATAAGTTTTAATAGCAAAACCATCATTTCAGTTCGATTTATTTTGAAAAATCTACATGCACAATAGGATCAATGTCGAGACATTCACAGCATAAAGCTCTAAACCAAAGAGACTATCAAGAAAAAAGTGACTTAGATCGAGAAAGCCAACTATTTCACAAACAAGTTGTGATGCTTGTATTGATAGAGATGTATAAAATGTACAAATATGGTCATGGTTGCTAATAATATCAGTTTACTCATCATAAAAACAAAGGCGCAGCTGCTGCGTATGAGATATTAGCTTTTTGGAGCAATTTTTGTGGAGGGTCTCATAAATGACTATGATAAAGGCTATGAATTCAATCTCTATTTGTAGCAACATTCAATCCATCATTTCATTATTGTCAACTCCACCTGCATTGTTATCGATCTGTTCGATTATAAACATGTACAATCGTGAAAAATGTCGACTTCTACAGCTTAGATAGCAATGAACAGTCAGAGAGTCAATGAAATAAGCAAAAGAACAGGAAATGATACTGAAAAATCTATTTGTATTAAGTTTTGGTAGGAAATTCACCAACTCATTTGCATTCCAAAAGGTATGAGATTGCATTTCTACCCAACATTTGAGCAGGAGTTACAAAGAATACAAGTTAGGAGAAACAATGTGCTGAAATTGATTAATGGCTATAAAATCATCTTCATCCTTCAAGAGTGTCGTAATCTAGATGTAAGATCGAAGGCGTCGTCTTTGCAAGGAATTGTGAGACCTCCTTGTTCTACTCGGTTGAGTAGCTAATCATCTTTTATCTTGTTGTAATTTAGAAGTAAGATCAATGAAGGCGCCCTCTTTGCAAGGAATTGTGAGGCCTCCTTGTTGATGATGGTAACTGAACTCTTCTTCTACTCGGTTGAGTAGTTCTTGAAATGAGGGATGAACCCGACATCTCTCACATATACTACAACATGACCGCTAAGGACAACATCTGACTGCCTTTTGGTAAATCCCAGCTGCATCTTGAGAATTTGCTACGAATCCCCCCATTATCAAATCTACTTTCAATGGTCAAGAGACCATAAAAAAATCTGAAGTTTAGCCTTGATTGGCGTCAAAGAAGTTGGAAGCGGGTCCTAGAATATCAGGGTTCAATCTAGTAATTGAAACTCCTTTGGGTTCTATACTTATATAGTTATGAAAAAAGAAATAGCCTGGGTATTTTCAATGAGTTTTAAAAGTGGGCCTCTTTCTACAACTGAGAGGACCCACGTCAATGACTTTGTCAGCTCACAAGAATTTTCTATTTCCATCTCATCCTTTTCCTTGGCTCCCATATGAGTTTGATATGTGATTCACAAGTTGCTAAACTATAGGCCCAATTGTAGTTCAATTTCCAAACCACATCATGCTTGTTCCAGTGGAATAACACATCAAAACAGATGGCTTTGTAAGGAAAAGGTAAAAACAAGCCAACATATACCTGTGATTGGACCTCCTTGCAAGAAGAAATCGCTTCATCATTGGACCCAGCTTCTAGGCAAGGGAAGTCACTTCACATGTACCAAATGCTTTAAATCATATCATATCAACATCTCAGCTTTCATTTGATTCACAGCTTGGTTTGTTGAGTTAATGGATATGATGTGCACCAGTGTTTTCCCAGCCACTGGACTAGGTCCACTAAAGAAGCACTTAATGAGGATTGGAGAGTATCACACGGTATGTTGCTACTCATCTTCCAAGATATTGACGAACTTGGTGAAATTTTATTGGCCGCTTATTACTGGAAAAAGTGGGATCAGAGAGGAATGATTAAAATTTTAATGGATAGAGCAAACCCATGTGAACCTTTGGAGAAGTAGGACCTCTCAGACTCCTATCTGCTTTACTCCTTCGTTCTCTCCAGTTCCTAGTTTATAAATACACATACGAAATAATGCTATGCTCATCCAACAAGTACTCTCTATTTCCTACATTTAAATCCATATAAGCAGAATACCGTTCAAAGTCGCTCACACTTCTCTTTTTTCAATATGGGATTTCGTTTGCCATCGATTCTTCTTAATGCCAAGCAGATTCTGAAAATGCAAGCTATGTCTGCAAGAAATCAATCTGATGTTCCCAAAGGCCATATTGCAGTCTAAGTTGGAGAGATTCAAAGGAAAAGATTTGTGGTTCCAATATCATACCTGAAGCATCCTTCTTTTGTAGATCTGCTCAATAGATCAGAAGAAGAATTTGGATTTTGCCATCCGATGGGCGGTTTGACAATTCCGTGCAGAGAAGATGCCTCCCTAAATCTCACTTCTAGACTGCACACATCCTGAAAATTGAAAGAACAAAAAGAAAATGTTCTTGATCACAGTTTTGTCACCTCACATTTTAGAAAGTAGAATAGGATAATACTGTACAGTGACTTGGTTTGAGCAATGAAAGCAACATTCTTCTCAAATAAAAAAATCTCTTCAGCTCATGAATTTCAATTTTTATTAGTTCCTTGTTCTTCTCTCGTTGCTTTAACATAATGGAAGGCGCTTCTGCATCTAATTTCAATAAGTGCTTCAGTTATTCTAAGTAAATGCGAGAAAAAAAAATGGAAGGAGAAAGAATAAATGCAAAGAACACAAGGGAACTCCTCGGAAATAAAAAACAGTCGAAGAGAAATTCACAGTAATCAAAATTCACAAGCTTTTAAGACCTTTATAATAAACCACACACTTGAACGCTCAGATGCCACCAACACAACTTCAAATATTTCACTTTTAAAAATCACACCATGAACTTCCAAGTTAGGTATTGAAGAATTCATCATGAATCCTGCTGAGATTCGAGGGCCAATTTAGCCAATTGACGCTACTAATCCCCTCGCCAGCTCAGAGTTGCCACACCCAGGAATGAACCTCGTCACCATGAAGAGAACATGCCCGCTACTAAATTTAGCAAAGGGAAAGAAGGGGGCTGCCACCAAATTTGATTCGAGATATTTTTTGACATTTTTGACATGCAGTAGATGATAAGATATGAAGACGTATTCCTTAATTATAAACCCATGATCATTCCCTAAACTAACCAATGTGGGACTCCCTCCCAACAATCCTCAACAAGTTCTTCAGCAATGGGAAGAAGGCTAGATACAACAAACAACTTCACCAAGTCAGGATGGGAATCTACTTCCAAATTCCATGCACTTTCTCGTCTTAAAAGTAGAAACTGTAAACTATTTATTCGTATTTATAAAGTTATTAGCTAACACAATTTAAAGAAATTATGAAATTCCAAAGTTTCATCAAGTAAATGAAAGAAAATCACACCATAAAAATTGACCAAGAATTACTAACCACATACTAATCAGTGGTTACTGAGGATATAATTTTACACCACAAAGAAATATTAACTATAAATAAACAATTTTAGATCAAATAACATTTCTAGAGATTTGAGTTTAGCCTATAAATAGCCATCGATATTTCTAGTTTTCTTCTCTTTGTCATCTTCAAATTCTACCAAAAAACGACCCAAAATAGCAAATGCAGCTCCAGCTATTGAAAAGCTCAAACTAAAAGAACAAGAAATAAGTTATCCCATTGAAGGCAAATTGATGATTCTACTCTAACAATCTCACTATTCATTCTGACGTATCGAATAAACTACACAGAGGTAACATGCAACCGCAAAAACAATTCAAACGAATTGAACAGAATGTTCCTGCATCCACCTTCTTCTTATTCTTCTCTCGGTCGATCGCAAATTAGAGAGAACAACTTCGAAGTCGAAGCCATTTCGTAAAATTAAAAAAACATGCAGAAAGGTAGGATTACAGTATGATATACAAGGAATGGATTTACCTTCTCTTTCGTTTTCGCCAGGTTTTGAATTGATTCGGTTTGATTTGTGGCTTGTGTCGGATTTTCTTACAGATAGCGGCAGCAAACCGAGCTTTGCGCAGATTGTTTGGGCTTCTTCGATTGGATTGATCATCATTGCAGCAATGCATTATCGAATAAGGAAGCTACGGGATCAAAAGATCATCCCTCGATTGAAAGTCTCGGATACGGGCCGCGTTGAAAAGCTCGAGAGCTTTCCCCATTATGTAGGTAAAGATTACACTTAATTTTTTTTTTTATAACTTAGCAATATATATATATATATTTATTTTTATTATTTTTTTTTTAATCCCATTTTCTAAAAATATGAAAAAAAAAAATTGACTTTCTAAATGTCAAAACTTTAGTCAATATCAAGATAATAATATTATTTTTTAGAAAAAAATACGAATTTTTATTTAAATAAATTACAAAGTCCATAAATTATGGTTTACTTTTTATAACTTATGATGATGTGGATTATATCATAAAAAAAAATTATATTTATTCGATTTAAAATTTTTTGTTAGGAATTTTTGAACAATAATTTATTTATTTTTATCAATCTCAACTATTATTTCTTGTATTTTTCATTTTTCAATAACCCACGTGTTAAATTGATTACTTCAACATATTTAAATTTAATGGTTTAAAACATTATTATATTTATGTCCTAAACATTAAATATTCAAATGTTTTTCTACTTTTAATTAAAAAAAAAAGAAAAAAAAGAAAGAAAGGGTGTTTTTAATGGATTAAAATAGCCTTTAAAAACCAAATACTATCACTAAATTTTTTTTTTTCTCGGACTTGCTCAATATGTTCCCCTTTTCGTCGGTCTACTAGGTTGTTGGCCTACCAAGCACTTATTTGCTACTCTTGTTGCCCGTTGGCTCTATAAACACTTGAAAAGATTTCAAAAATAGAAATTTTCAAATTTTTTTTAATGAAATTCCTTAAAAATCAGTGTCTAAATGTTAAATTTCATCTTCACATTCATGTATGAGTTGACTAAAGTCTAAAAGTCAACCCCAATGCAAATTTATTAATGTTTGAGTTGACTAAAGTCTAAAAAGTCAACCCAAATGCACCTTTATTCATGTCTGAGTTGACTAACATCTAAAAAGTCAACCCGAATGCACCTAATTCATGTCTGAGTTGACTAACATCTAAAAAGTCAACCCGAATGCACCTAATTCATGTCTGAGTTGACTAAACTATAAAAGTCAACTTAATGCACCTTATTTTTCGATTGAAAGTAGTTCGGGTAGAAATTATATTTCAATCCCACAACTTTTCATTTGAATTCACATCCATTCTCATTTGTTTTACACAAAAATGGTTGATGTATGGTTGTTTGAGTTGACAAATTGTGTGCTTTTGTAGCAAGGCAAATGGGATTTAAGGATATAAATGAGTGCCCACATCTCTGCAAGTTAGCCTCAGAGTACATAGCCAAATCCGACGAATGTGAAGATGATATCTATTCCTTTTTCTCAAGTGAGCTGCACGCTGATTCTCTCTTTGTCAAACTTGTTGAAGAATTTGAACGATGCATTCTCAGCTACTTTGCGTTCCATTGGAATCAAACGGATATTATGATTAGCCAGGTACGTGTGGATTGTAGATAAGGTGTTTGATGAAATGTCTCAATGGAGGTTCATCTTCTTTTTTGTTTGGTTTGTCCAGATTTTGAGTTCTGATCACCAGGAGCCAAAGAAGAAGCTTAGAAACATTGTTATGGCTGCAACCAGGTGGGCTTCTCTCACCTTATTGAGGGTATGCATTAAAAAGTTGGGCTATGCTCATTAAACCGAAAGTCCTGTACTCCTATACTCCGTGATTCCTAACAGAGTGATTCCTCAAATGTCGAACAAAGAGTTGTGAGCCTCGAAGGTGTAGTCAAAAGTGGCTCAAGTGTCGAACAAAGGATGTACTTTGTTTTAAGACTCTAGAGAAGAAGTCGAGCCTCGATTAAGAGGAGGTTGTTGGGGCTCCATAGGCTCCATAGGCCTCAGGGGAGGCTCTATAGTGTACTTTGTTTGAGGGTAGGATTGTTGGGAGGGAGTCCCACATTAGCTAATTTAGAGGATGATGATGAGTTTATAAGTAAGAAATACATCTCCAATAGTATGAGGCCTGTAGGAGAAACCCAAATCAAAGTCATGAGAGCTTATGCTTAAAGTGGATAATATCGTACCATTGCGAAAAGCTTAACACTTGCGTGCTCAACCAACTTTTGACTTACTTAATCTTAGCAATGAAATTACCAATGAACTTACTCTTTTCAAATCATCATAGAAAAACAGCCTTCACTTACATCCATATCATTTTTGTGATATTGTTAGGGAACAGAGGTTTCAAAGGGTGACAAAGAACCTGAAAGTTGCAAGAGTGTTTACAACTTTAGTTGAGGAGATGAAAGCAATGGGACTCGCATCCACCGACGACTCTCAATGCACCGAGGTGATGGTTCCGATGGCTCACGCCGATAGAAGTCCAATGCTCCTCTTCATGGGCGGCGGGATGGGGGCAGGGAAGAGTACTGTGCTCAAGGACATTCTCAAAGAGTAAGAATGTTCATCTTGGATTATGAAAATGATATCAAATTTCTTCAGCAAAGAGATGAACTGATATTCATTATTTTGGATTAAATGTTCAACAGGCCCTTCTGGGTAGGAGCAGGACCTAATGCAGTAGTAATTGAGGCAGATGCTTTTAAAGAATCAGATGTAATTTATAGAGCTCTAAACTCAACAGGCCACCATCATGACATGCTCCAAACAGCAGAACTGGTACCATTTTTACGACCTAAAATTTCCGCACTCAATATTTATGACATGCATATAGTGGCGACCTTGGTGCATTGTGTTTATACTCTTTGATGTTTGAAACAGGTACACCAATCATCCACAGATGCAGCTTCATCACTTCTAGTGACAGCATTGAACGAGGGACGAGACGTAATCATGGATGGAACGTTGTCGTGGGTACCGTTCGTAGTACAGACAATTACGATGGCTAGAAACGTCCACCGCCGACGTTATCGAATGGGAGTTGGCTATAGGGTCGAGGACGATGGCACTGTAACCGAAAACTATTGGGAACGAGTAGAAGATCAAGAACAAGATCGAGTTGGGGGCAAGAAAAGAAGACCATACAGAATTGAACTTGTTGGAGTTGTTTGTGATGCTTATTTAGCTGTCACAAGAGGCATAAGGTATGCATAAAACTGAAATTTTCTTTCCCTTTTTCTCCTCATTTGCTGAGATAATCACTGTCTAAACTGACTGTAAAACAGGAGAGCTCTAATGTGTAGAAGAGCAGTAAGAGTAAAATCTCAACTGAAATCCCACAAGAGATTTGCAAATGCTTTCCTAACATATTGTCAATATGTTGATACTGCAAGGCTATATTGCACCAATGCTTTGGAAGGCCCACCAAAGGTACCTCCCAGTCTATCATAACCTAACCCTATAGTTCTTTCTGTTTTCACGATAACGATTTTCTTTCTTTTGAAAATCGTGTTGGTTTGCTCGATTTTCATCTTTCTTAACGAATCGAAGTGTAAGAATTTTTAGTTTTCAAAACAAGAAACTCATAGATGGAAATAGTATTTATAAGTTTATCAAATGGTTATCGAACATTAACATTTCGATTTGTTTTAGTATAGTGTTTTGTAATGACCTAAGTCTACCGCTGACAGATATTATCTTCTTTGGGCTTTCTCTTTCGGGCTTCCCCTCGAGGATTTAAAACGCGTATGCTAGGGAAAGGTTTCCACACCCTTATAAAGGATGTTTCGTTCTCCTCCCGAACCAATGTGAGATTCTCACAATCCACCCCCTTCAGGACTCAGCATCCTCGCTGGCACTTATTCCTTTCTCCAATTGATGTGGGACCCCCACCAAATCCACCCTCTTGAGGCCCAGCGTCCTCACTAGCATACCGCCTCGTGTCTACCCCCATTCGAGGAACAAACTCCTCGCTGACATATCGTCCGGTGTCTGGCTCTGATACCATTTGTAACAGCCCAAGTCTACCGCTAGCAGATATTGTCTTCTTTGGACTTCCCCTCAAGACTTTAAAACGTGTATGTTAGGAAAAGGTTTCCACACCTTTATAAAGATCCGTTCTCCTCCTCAGTCAACGTGGGATTCTCTCATATTTGTTCTATTAGTCCAATCTTTGATCATTGTTTCTATCAATGAAAAACTTCTCCGATCCATAGATCGAATTATAATGGACGAGTCTTGGATCATTCGATTACGTATTATCAATTTTTTTTCTTCATTTAACTCATCAAATATTTCTTTCCATTCAACTAATCGAATGGGGTTTGTTTGTAAAAGGTTTATGATGACCTTTTTTTTTCCTTCTTTTTGTTATTTATTGATTTTAAAAACATTTCTATGTGAAGTTCATTGGATGGAAAGACAAAGACAAGACATTGTTGGTTGATCCAGAAGAAATAAAGTGTCTAAAAACTGTTGGGAGCTTAAATGAGGAAGCAAGCTCCATAATTGAGCTTTATAAAGATCCTAGTCCTGTTTGTGAAGCTGGATCAGTTTGGAAAGACATTGTATTGTCACCTTCAAGGATAGCCATCCAACAAGAGCTCAAATATTGCATCAAGAAAGTTGAAAGTTTTAAATCTTTTCACAAAAATGGAGAAGAATTTCTAACTTCCTAACAGCTTTACTTTCCATCATAAGGCTAAGTAGATATCTTTGACAACTGAGGCCCAATATTTTATATAGATGAAGCTATGTGTAGAACTCCATTTCAATACCAAAAACATGAAGAATCCTTGTACCAAAATTAGAATGTTCATTAATGGTAGAAGTGTTAAAGTATTGATAAAAGATTAAAGTTATATTTCTTGTAATGTTAATTCCTCTCTTAAGTTTTTTAGGGTTTGTGCAAATATTCAAGCCTAAAAGTAAAAAAGAGCATTAGAAATATTGCTAACCGATTAAAATGCACCCGAAACTACTTTATTTTTAAAATGCGTTTTCAAGTGAGCTTATGTTAGGTCTGCTGAGAAATCGAATGACATTATTTCTGTAACTCATTCCTTTCTACCATTCAAAGACATAGTAAATAAATCCAGATTTTTCAACTCTCTATACTTGAACTCAGTTCATACATCATGAACCTATACCTAATGCAAAAAAGGAGACAGACCCTAAATTTAATCCAAGAGAACAATTTGATAGCAATGAGAAAACAAACAATGTTCATCCAATCCAACCTCTAAGATAACGAGCAAAGAATAGGTCTACCTTTCATCGAAATAATAATCATACTAGAAGATGCAATAAATAAGGAGAAACGTACCCGAATTTCTTCACTGGATCCATTAGTTTGAGCGGGCGAAAGGGTAAGAAAATGTGTGAACAAACTCATGGGTGAATAAATTTTAGTAATAGTTTACATTTTTACATCTCATTCCAAAAATAGAAGGAAAGAAAGATGAATTGATAAAGTCGTCATATGTTTTGGCATTACAAAATTTGACAACCATTTCGTATATATAATATAAATTACCTCAGGAAAGGAAGTAGAAGATCAACTCACATAATTGGAGTACCAACTTTGGTGATGAACTTCTTGACCAGAAACATTTTCCAGTAAGATCCATTCACATCAAGGTCTGCAAATTGCTCCTCTCTTCCCATGAATTTGCCACGAAACCGAAAGCTCTATACCGCATCATACGTCCCCCTCAACTAGAATTTCCATTGAGAGAACCAGTAGGCTACTTATTCTAACATTTATGAGAAAGTTCTAAACATGCGGTTGGATTGGATTAAAGTGGTGTGGAAGGTCACTGGTTTCAACAGTTTATGGTAGCAAAATGCATCAGACATTCCTAAGCTGTCTTAATGTTTTTGCATACCTGTTTAATCCAGTGAGAGATGCCCAGAGCGAATATTACGTTGCTGATGGCTTATTTCTTTTCCTAGACGTGACTGAAACAAGCTGAACTCTCCAGGTTTTCCGATTCGAGAATCGGAATGTTTTGGTTGCATCCATCTTCTCAAGGCTAAACCATTGATTCTGATTTTTCCACTTGATTCATTTCCTTGGTAGGGAAGTCCAAGTCTTCTTAACAATGCTGCAACTGCTTGTCCAACCCTGTAGACCAGTATATTTGGGTTAACAATATGATCATTTCATCTGTGCGGGAAATTTAAACGTCGCCCTAGAGCACGTTAACAAGCCGAGACTTCCGTTTAGGGGTAAAGATCGTTTAAGTTGCATACTAGTTTAGAACTCACGACTCAGAATGAAAAAATAAGGAGGCAAAAGAAACCAAGTTCGATCTTTTCACCTTCCAGCAAGGTTAATGGTCCTCTCGCCCTTGGAAGAGAGAATTTGTGTCGTCTCAACTGACAGTAAGATCAGTAAGTTCGGTAACTTTGAACCTGAACAAAAGAAGTTTAATCAGAATACAAAAGTGCTTAGCCCGCATCACCAAGTAGTGTTAAGTATCTCCATTAGTTTAGAAAAAAGAAAATATAATAACTCTATCCATTGAATCAATAAGATCTCATTTATAAATTTTAACTTAATAATTATTATTGTCCAAAAAGAAAGAAGTTATAGAGATCTTTACTTCAATATTTAAAGCAGAGAATTAAGATGGTTATATATAGAAGATGCACGACTTCAAAAAAAGAATACTTCTAGGAAAAAAGCACAGGAGAATCCTAGAAAAATATCTTAAAATTTAGCTTCAACTTCATGATAGATTTTCATTTGATGGCCTAATACGACGAAGAAACCAAGCAGGTAAAATCCATTTAACTTACTAACAATCTCATTAAGAAGTTGAAAAAAAATATGGATGAGTTCATGTTATTGTAAACAACTACGTATAATAACTGAGTGCATTAGTAACTAGGAGATAAAAGACTAAAGATGTGCAAGTCATTTACCAGCGGCAAGCCGATGTTTGAGACCTTTCAAAACTGTCAACAGGTAAACCTGGCAGGATTTTAATAACAATTTCAGTCATAACGAATTGTGAATTTTTTTCACACATGCTCTTCTACTCAAAAGTTTGTGTTGGTTATGACTATGAGGAGTAAACGGAAAGATAAAACTCTGAAGATCATCAATACTGATTCAATCAAGAGTATTGCGAGCTCACAAACTTCCATTTCATTGTTGGACAAATGTACAAAATAATATATATATTTTTTTACAAGCAAAAAGGACCACTTGAATCCACACAAAAAGAAAAGCAAGCAATATAGTGGAAAACTGGCTCTGCTGCCTAGAAAATAGATCATTAATGATGGCTTCTTTCAAAAAAAAAAAAAAAAAAAAAAAAAAAAAAAAAATATATATATATATATATATATATATATATATATATATATTGTTTCTTACGTACTACTTCAAACTCAAGTTGATATTCGCATAATTTTTAATTTTTAATTTTTAAAAATTAAGCTTATAAACACTACTTCCACCAATAAATTTCTTTCTTTAATTTATCTATATTTTACCTATGCTTTAAGAAAAGTTAAAAAAACTAAAAAAAAAAAAAAAAAAAAAAAAAAAAAAAAAAAAAAAAAAAAAAAAAAAAAAAAAAAAAAACCCTATTTTTGTTTTTGAAATTTGGTTTAAAATTTAAATATTTTCTAAAGAAATATGAAAATTATTGTAGAGAAATGGTAAAAAAAGAAGCACAATTTTAAAAAACTAAATGATTATCGAACAGAGTCCAAATATTTTTTTATATATTAATTTACATTTATATGGCATAAATTTTTTTTCCAAATGCTATTTCAATGCAGGTGGCATTTTTAATCTTTTGTTTCTCTTTCTGGGCTTTATCAGTTAGCTCATCTCTCGACTAGAAAACATAAAGTTTAGTATATAAACGACAGCTCATACGTAGAAAATATCTAACTCAAAGTTCAATACAAGAAGAGTACAGTTTTATTTAGTACGCAATGATTCCAAGCGGTTAAATAATTTCGGAACAAAAGCACATTGAAGTTGTCATTTCATGAGCATTGTAGAATACGTGAAGTATCAATTATTTCATAATCTAAAAAATCATACCTCAGCTGTATGAATCTGCAACTCCTTGACATCTACAACAATAGGACTTCCCTTGAGGGATACAAATGGAGCAACTCCAAGTGAAGCAGCTTCCTGCATTTTGATGGAGGGGAGGGGGGTAAATATAATAACAAAATATGACCCTTCTAACAATTTAAGAAATTGAAAATTTTCAGCAAGACTATGGAATCAGCTTCAAGTTTGCACAGACCTCCAACAGTGAAAATGCGCGAGGATCATATTCTCCAAAGCCATCTATCAAGGAGCTTAGATTTGAAGATCTTGATGTGTCAGCACTTACTCCAATGTTTTCTATGAGTCTACGTTTTAAGGAGGGATCATGAGAAATCTGCAAGCACCCCAAAACTTGAGACAAGATTTCAATGCTCGGAACAATTCTGGCTTCGATTATTTGCCGGTACACCATTAAGGCCTGTGCTGCCCTGAGAAAAAAAATATTTGAGTAGTGAATTATCTCACAAGTTACACTGCATTATCCATAGGTAGTGGTTTATGATACTTGGTATTCTAGTACCATGAGATGATTAAATAAGAAGTCAACATGCTATTTTCGGTAGACTATAAAACTAGTCTAGTAAATGAATTACAAAAGTCGAAGAGTCATACCACTTACTATCGACTTGAGGCCAGCTAGTGTCAAGAGATAAGAGCGGTCTATCAAGGGAAGAGGGCTCTGCAACTCTTCGTAAGCACATGCCTTAGAAAAGATCAGCTTATAGATTAGTCAGAAATACAAAAAAAAAAAACCAATTAACTAGAGAAAAGAGTGGTCTATCAAGGGCAGAGGGCTCTGCAATTCTTCGTTAGACACATGCCTTTGACAAGATCTGAATAAAGATTAATTGAAAATGAAACAAGCTAACCAATTAAAATTAAGACAATCTTTTCAGAAGATATTAGCAAGAAAATATTCTTGAAACTCGGATAGGTATTCAGAATCAGAGAGAAAAAGTAGTTAAAATTCATGATAAGTTGAAAAGACGTGTGTTATTTTATTCTTCATTACAATTAGGATAAACCATCTGAAAAAGAAACACGTATTATTGTTTATAAACTGTTGGTAAGTAGACAATATAACAATCAGTAGACTACAAAATAGAAAATACGAGCATTTTTTATGATTTAAAAAACAGGAGTAGACAGCTGAATCCTATTAACTTACCAATTATGCACCTATACATAGTTAAAGTTGGGGCAACACCATCCTCTTTGGCTTGAGAGAGGAGTTCGAGGGCAATTTCTAAATTATTATTCCTGAAGACAATTGAGAAAAAGATACCGTTGAGAATGAGGATTAAATTAACATCATTGTAGCAAAACTAAGCCAGTTTTACTTACCTTTCACTTGCTGCCATAAGTATAGAGTATGTAATGTTGTTAGGGTAGAGTCCTAATCCCTTCATTTCTCTCTGAATATCCATAGCCATTTGTAGTTGTTCCCCATCACCTGTATGCGAAATTCTAATGTTATCTTTTAGAAGCAATGCACATTATTTTAATCGTATGTAACAAATGTTAGTTGAATTAGTTCAAGTGTATGTGCATTGAATGTTTCACACTCCATTTATTGACATTTGATTTTGCTGCTTCTCAAACCAAACCCTCTCTATTTGTGAGTGCTGGTTTAATAACTTCTCTTGTATGTTGATTACATAACAATTACACGTAATGTCCAATCGATATTAATACTATTTCTCAACTACAGCTCAAATTGATAGGCCTCATCTTGGTTCCTAGAAGTACTTCTGAGCTTGGAAAATTCAATGTAATAATGCCGCTACTATAGTGTCTCAATTTAAATATGTTTGTACTATTGTATCTTGATTTGGTATGGCTAGTACAGAACCATGTAAGACACTCTTTATTCCCAAGACTCTAGTTGACTCTTCTAAGTTGTATCCCGTCGAGGAAGCTAGATATTACAGGGAATTGTTGGTGCATTTCCTAACTTAACCTTCATAGCACTAGACACTTTATGCTGCGAGTATTTCACAATATATGCATACCCCTGTTTCTACCTGGCTCATAGTCGTTAAATGCATTTTTCGATATCTAAGGAGCACAATGAATTCTGAGCTTTTCATTCAAGAAATGCAAATAAAAATTCTCAAATCCAAAACACATATTTTTCATAAATATAATAATTAAGTCCTTGACGTTAAAAGATAGGGAGAAACCTAAGGCTGTGTTTTTTGGATCCATGATTCCAATGAGCCAAGAAACAAAAGATGTACCCATGTCTTATTAAAAAATAAAAAAAGATGTACACATGCTATAACAAAATTAGTAGAGGGTATTATTCAGTATTCACAAACAAGAAATGGGTAAATGGTAAATTCAAGAGTTTTCTTTAATGCTGGGAGCTTTATCCTTACACTTCTTAAAAGTGAAAATTAAATCAAAGCAAAAAAAATGAGGACCAAAAGTCAAAATACAAAGACAGAGAATGTATTTTGACAAAAAAAATAAAAATAAAAATAGAGAAACTTAGAATGCAAGAGCTTAAAAAGTGATGATATGACGCTTATGATTAAAAATGATAATCAATGCTAACTTCCATCAGATTATTGAGAGCAGAACGTAGCAAAAAAGGGACATACACAGTGCATTTATTAATGCATTCACAGTTGAAACAGTTGGCCTCAATTTCGTAGACTTGAGATCCTCATACAGTTCCAACGCCTTCTGCCAGTTTTTAGCCTGAAACGATGATTGAGAAGTTATCTCACAGTTAATTTAGTAACACAGAAAATTTCATACTTAATTTCACTCCTAGACAGCACAACAGATACTTCCATAAATGAAACAGCTACAAATGATGAGCCATACTCAAATACGCTTTCTGCGTTCATATCACTAATCAGTATCAGATGTGGGAAAAACTATGATTATAAGAACCTAAAATGAATCTTTTGAAGTCAGGATAGAACTCATAATCTTTTGGGAAACCAAATACTTGGATAGAGCTCGTTACTTTTATAACATTATATTGTTCTTTTTTTAAAAAAATAAAAATAAAAGAAGACAAACGAAACAGACTATCAAAACACAACAAAACAGAGTGTTTCCAGGAGAGAGAGAGTACCAATGCAAACAGAAAAAATATTCAAGCGGTGACATGCATAAAATCAGACCTTTTTAATGAATCTAAAAATTTCCAGCATGCTCGTGAATATTAAACAAAAAGAAAAAGCAGTTACTATACGCACATTGCTACAGGCACCCATCAACGAACTATATGATACAATGCCAACACGTATCCCCAGTGTCTTGGCTTCTCCTAAGATTTCAAAAGCAGAATCCAGCTTACCAGCATGGCCTGCCGCATCTATTAATGCACTGAAAAAAATCTGCATGAAATATTGTATACTAGAATTAGCACCTCAATGTATGAATCTAAAAGCAGCTGATATAATAGTACACAAAGAAGACTATCCAAAAACTTGAAAGAACTTTTTCATCCAACTTTCTCACACTTTATAGCTGGATCAAGTTGTTTAATTATCTGAAACCACTCTAACATAAATATTCAAAAGAAGAGACGCTCAGACCCCAACTTATTGTCTCTAGTCTGAATCATTCATGATCGCCATCAGTAATACATACCTCATCAGGTTTTACTCCTTTCCTGGTCATATCTTGATATACAGTGGAAGCAAAGTCCCAATCACCAGATTGACTACAACAATTAACAGCAATGGTGTAAACCTCTGGTGTTCCCTTAATGTTACAATCATGGATCATCTTATACACTTCTTTTGCCCGATCAACCTATAAGAAATGCATGATTCTTTTACGCTTATAAAACGACATCAACAACGTAACTGGAGAGAGAAGAATTGAATGACTCAAGAAATCTTTAAATTTAATGAAACATACCTGACCAGCATTTGCACATGCTTTGACCAAAGCACCAATTGTAAAATGATCAGGCTCTATAGGATGTAGCTCAGCCCCCATTTCGGCCAGCACATCAAAAGCACGATCCACTGCTCCTGACTGACCACATGCAGTGATAAGTGCATTGAATACAACTCTGTCTGGCTTCACGTTCTACTGCACAGAATATCTTATCAGCAAGAGCCCTATTTTTTGTTAGAATACAACTTGAACATTCAACCTTATGACATAATTTGTTAAATGTAAGTAACAAATAAGACCATATAAAATGAGAAAAAAAGGAACGACTAGATCTGTGGTCATACTTTTGACCTCATTATTCCATATACGCCAAATGCCTTGGCCACTTGACCTGCTCTTGCACAACCATCAATAAGTGCCCCATATGTGTGAACATTAGGTTCCACTTCAGCATTAACCATTCGGTGGAATACCTAGAAGCAAAAAAAAAAAAAAAAAAAAAAAAAAAAAAAAAATAGAACTCTTTTTAAGACATATAAAGCTTCGTTCAAGTATCTGAAAATGGAAATGGGAAATTTTGAAAGCACTGTTCCCTAATTTCGAAGTAGCAAACGTATTGAAAAAATTGTTTCGCATTGGAGAAGCACTTGAGATGTTGGATGCACAAATTATAAGAATGAGCAAGATTCAAATTCACTGCTAGCGGAATTTCAGACTGACATGAAAGACACGGATGCTTCAACTGTTGTGTTTAAAGTAATGAAAAATTTAGTACATTTTCTTTCCAAATAGAGCGAAAATAAATGGAAAATAAATAAATAACAGGAGGTAAAAACATTTAAACCAAATTCAATAGTTCAAAATGATATATCAATAAATCAAACGAAACTTCGTTACATATAAGGAACACATATTGGGTACATTAAGGAAGCTCCAATGGGATAGTTTAAGCATTAGTGAAACCTAAGAACAGGTAGCCAAAATGAAAGATACCATACCTCAAACATTGCATCCACTTTTCCACTTTTGCCACATGTTGAGATTAAAGTAGTGTATAGTTTGCAATCTGCTTTCATTCCAGCCTCCTGGACAAGCCGCACAACTTGAAAAGCTCC
Source organism: Cucurbita maxima (assembly GCF_002738345.1). NCBI lineage: Eukaryota > Viridiplantae > Streptophyta > Magnoliopsida > Cucurbitales > Cucurbitaceae > Cucurbita > Cucurbita maxima. The sequence goes on from NW_019272043.1 coordinate 3,509,391, forward strand.
TAAATTTACAATGCATAAATTATGAATCCTAAGAGAATGATGGTTGTTCATAGTAGAAGACTCGAGATTATTTCCAGACAAACAGTTGGATGATAGTAAATAGTACATTAACTTACTGTCAGAATCTTGAGAACTTGCACATACAGACATGAGCATATTAAATGTACTCAATGTGGGGTTTGCAATAAGTTTGGTGTACTGAAAAGCTTCCTGAACAGCCTTTTTACTCTTGCAAATATTGAAAAACTTTCCATGATAAATCTACAACCAGAAAAATCGTTAAATTAGTTACTGGTAATTCAGATAAGAAAAATAATAATAAAAAGTAATACACATTTTACCTTATTCATGTCCAATAAGCCTGCTTTTTCCATATCCTGAAGTATTTTGATACATTCGTTCAACCTGAGAAAACCACAAATAAGAAGAAATAATGTACAAAGGCTTTCAGAACTAGTTGAAGACATAAATGAATGCAGACTTCTATCGTGATTGGGGAGTGAGGGTGTCCTGGAGATTTTTTTTTTTTTTTTTTTTTTTTTTTTTTTTTTTTTTNATTAAAGGCAATCTTCAACCGTACAACATGATACAGAAGATAAGAAATATTGAATGCATGATGCATGAAAAATCGAAACAAACATACCTTCCACCTTTCAGACATTGATTGTACGCTTTATATTGATCTACATGAAGATTTTTGTTATGAACATGCTTCCCATTTGGATAGGGTAACCCATTCACAACTTTCTCTTTATGCAGGCTGGCTTCTTTTCTTTCTCCGTGTCCTACAATATTGTTGCCCCCTCCAGATTTATTTTTGTCCCCTGAAGAACCTCCCTTATATCTTGCAACAGGTTCTCTTCTTTCAACATATCCTAAGTTGTACAAACATTCGCTAGTGAAATGAAACATGGAATGAGGAGATGCAAAGATTTTTGAGGAAATAATGTTGGGTTACAAGAAAAGCAATTCACGTTTGCTGCCTGCTCAGAGAAACAAGGTAAGACCATCACGAACCTATTGAAGTCATTACCTGCAATTTGAAGAGAATCCTCCAACATTAATTCTGCTCCTCTTGAGATACCGTTAATCGTCACAGAAGAAAATTTTTGGTTGTATAGATGAGAAGTACGAGAAGAAGTTGCCATTTGACTACTTGACTTTGTATCTTCATAGAACATGTAAATATCTTCTCTAGACGGTTCTTCAATTAGAAAACTGGAACCGATTAACTTCTCCACTTTTAGAAGCTCGCCATCTGCTTTGAAATCTTGAGTCACTTGATTATATACACTATATAAAGGACCAGAAACAGGCGGAAGCTCAGTTGTATCAAGCACAACGGCCAAGTCAGAGTGGGATTTGACATCAGATACATTTAGCTGCAAGTCAGTCATGTCGTTGGCAAAAATAAGAGGCTGCAGGACGCCAGATTCAAAGATATCAGAAGGAAGAGAAGGATCTGCTGCTTCAGTTTCATCTGAAAACAGAGAACCACTATCCCTAGAAGTGGTAAATTCAACAGATGGCGGCAATGTTTCGGTGACATTGGCCTCATGTGACAAAACTGATGTTTGAAGATGCAGAACAGTCTCTTCTTCCCCAGAATTACTTCTCTCTTCAGTTCTATCCTTTACGGCTATGTTCTGCTCTAAGAAGTCACCATGATGATCCCTAAAGCCCATTACCTGATCATCGACGGACCAGTTGACGCCTCTACCTAGTTGAGATAAGGCAAGCTTTGGAGATTGAGAACGCTGTAATCGGTAAAAGATCCAGAAAAACAAGTTATCTCCACAATACAATGACAGATGAATCAATCCAACAAAGTAAATTGTTGAACCCATGAAAATCACGGATATCAACTCACATTCACATTCACATTTTATGTATGAGACTAGGAATACCATGTTCTGCTTCAAACCTAGTGGACTAAATATGATAAAAATTCCATAACTTAAGCAAAAGCATCTTAAAAGAAAAAAATTAAGGATTCGGAAATTGTTAATATAGCTAACTCAATTATCAAATATTAGGAACAGTTTCGCGCCATTAAACTCATCAAGCAAGGTAAACTGTCAACCGCACAGCCATTTTTGCATCTGGTACGTTGATCTATCTCTGAATCAACTAAATTATCCTAATATACATCTTCTACAAGAAAACACGACTAAAAAAGAAAGAAGAAATGCAAAATAGACAACAAGAATCACTCTCTTGATCATCTCCGTTCATTTTCCAAGAGCAGCTACGAATAACCAAACATTTAAAAGAAAAGGAAAGACATTCACCAAATAGCGAATAAGTAGACGACAACAACAACAAAAAAGCAACTCCAAATCAATTTTTCCCCCATACCTCAACCGCATTCTTCTTCCTCTTATTTAAGTTCATATAGATAAACGAAACAGCCGAGAAAGTAACCACAGCAACAACGATGAGAACCGGATTGGAAGTGAAGGCAGCACGAAACATGCATCTCGGAGACTGAACAAGGAAGCCAACCTTCCTGCACCTACGACGAGAGCGCAGAACATCCGGCGGGCGAAGATTATGAGCAGAACCAAGAAACTGGCGGCGAACGAAGCGGAGGCGAGTGTAGGAGAAGGAGGAAGAGGAATTGAGAGGAAGACATGGATTGAAGGTGAGTAATTGAGGGTTGGAAGAGAAGGAGACCTCCATGGAAGAAGGGAATGGGTTGAGGATAGAGAGAGAGAGGAGGAGGAAGAGAGGTCGTTGTGTGTGAGACTGTATCAGTGGTAGTATTTTGAGCTTGCTTTCGCTTGGTTGGTTTTTTTCGGCTGATCCACTACGTGCTGACGTGGATTTTTCCTTATTATTTTCTCTCTTTTTTAGAGGAATTTGAAAAATAAAAATAAAAATAAACGTTTTTTTTTTTTTTTTGTTAATTTCTTTTCCCGAGAAACAATACAATTCCGTCGCGTTCGGGAATCTACTGGATAGAAAACTTCGGCATTTTTTTTTTTTTTTTAATTTAACCATTTTTATGACTGAAAATGATATTGTACCAATCCACAACTTTTCTAAAATATTTAATATTTTTAAAATACATAATTCATTCATATTTTTACTTTTATTTTGGTCTATTTATTTTCAAATTTTTAAAGTTAAATTTTATCGAAATTAATTAAATAGTATTGAAAAACACTTAAAAATGGTAATTTTCTAAAAGTGGTTCTAGAAAAAGTGATTTATGTAAAAAAATATAATATATATATATTTATATATTTCAAACTCACTTATTATTTATTTTATTAAACTCAAATGTATGACTAATAATTTTCATTTAATTAGTCCAAAGCAAAAACTAAGTCATCAATAATTACATTGTCAAAATAACATAGATTTTGATATAATATCTCCATTAAACGACGATCGTATTGGTACCTAACATGTATTTGAACAAAACATTTGAAAAATAGACCCAAACAATGTAAATGTTCTTATAATATATGAATGTGGATATATTAGCTTTGGATAAGGCATTTTGAGAGTTGGAATTGTTCTCTCATCTCTATGGATGCCCTTAATCTCCCATTTACTTGTCGGGTCTTTTTTTAAAAGGAGATCGAGTTGGCTCTACTATAGTTTGATGGACGATCTCCATTAACCTCTTTGATCTAATCAGTATGATTATTACTTCTAGCAACAAACAAGATGTCCACGAATATAACATACATACTAAGTTTGAGTTTGAAGTTTATTAATATAAAATCCAAACCCAAGCATCTCATTCCTATTGATCTAATTTCATATTTCCAAATTTCTAACAAGTTTGTTACACAATGGGGCACAAGTGCAAAGCAAAAGAATGTTGCTCGATGGTGATCTAGGTGAATGAAAGGAACTCGAAATCGTTGATGAGGGAGACGTGCCATCGAAACTTGAAAATATGGTTACCCATGAGATTGGAGATGCAATGAAACTATCTCTGAATTCAATGGTAGAACTCACATCATTGAATGGTTCAGAATAATGTGACTATGCCAGACAAAGTCCCCTTTCCAGTGGCGGAGGAACTCCTTGACAAATTGAATGGTTCCATAATAAATTTGAAGATTGAACTTGAAATCTCGATATCACCAAATACGAGTAGATGACCAAGATGTAGAAAATATGGCTTTTAGAACTCATGCGGGCCATTACGAGTTCCTTGTTACGCACTTCGGTCTCACAAACGCTCCATGCACCTTCCAAGTTCTGAGGAATTGCATTTTCCTACCATTCCTACGTAAGTTCATCTTGGTTTGTATAACTCTTTCAATGATGAACACTGTGTCATTTGGAGTGGTGTTTGATGAATTGAGGGACAATCAACTGTGTGCCAATAGAGCAAAATGCAACTCATGCAAGAGAAACTGAATATCTAAGGCATTGGATCTTGGCAGTTAGTGTGGAGGCCGATCTCAAGAAAGTGAGAACAAAGCTGGAATGGCCAATTCCTCAAAGGGCGTTTGAATGGACCAACCGAGCTCGAAATCATTCGAGAGATTGAAGCAAGCCATGGTTACACGAACCATAGTCGCCCTCCCTGATTTCAGCTAACCATTTTTGGTGGAAACTGATGATTCAGGTACTGGTTTGGGAGTTGTCTTATCTCAAAAGAAGCAACCAATAGCATTCTAAAGACATACTCTATCCTCCAAAGCTTAAGCCAAGTCTATTAAAGAAAGGGAATTGATGGCCATTATGTTAGGGTGCAATATTGACAACCTTATTTGCTAGGGGAAAAGTTCAGCGTGAAGATTGATCGACGTCCTCTAAAGCTTTTATTACAACAAAGAATATCGCAACCATGATACAAAAGGTGGGTTTCGAGACGGTTGGGCAACAATTTTGAAGTACGGTATCGCCTGGGACAAGAAAATAAGGTTGTTTAATTTGCCAGAGAAACAGATCATTGGCCATTTCACCTACTGGGTTACTTTTGCCATTGGACATTCCTAAGAGAGTGTGGGAAGACATCTTGGTGGTCGGTGATCGCTCGAGTAAGGCAGCCTATTTCCTTGCTATCAAGCATCCCTTCACGACAAAATCAGCAGCCAATGTATTCACTAGAGAGGTAGCAAGACTACATCGCTACCCGCGCTCCATTGGATGAGAGTTTTTTATTGTCTAAGGGTAAGAGTTTTTCCTATGAATATCAATAAAGTAGGGAGATATCTTACAATTCCATACTTTGACGCCCATGTTACCAAAAGCTCCCATCAATGTAAACAATGACTACTAACTTCTAAGAGTGTATGAAAGATATAGTATAAGTAGTGAAATTTGATAAATCATCAATCTTCTTGAATGTTTAAATTTACATGCAGCCAAGGTGATTTCAGGTTATAATAACAATGTCAACCACATACCCGCAAACATGTCATGAAAAAAACTTGGCCTGGCTATGGACAAAAGCACATGACACAACAATGGTTCATCACACCACTCCAGAAGGGAGTCGGAGGACAAGCTGTCCGCCCAAAACGCTGCAAAATTTGAAGACAGAAGGTTCAGCCTAAGACGAAAAGTTATTGGTCTAAATTTCCAAATAAAAAACAAGATGAAAGATCTGTATCTTGTTAAAAATAAGGGGAAAAAAACAAGTGCTGACCTCTTCACATAATAGTAACAGAAGTCAGCTAGGATGAAAGTTTGTACAACTTCTGAGATCAGAACCATAGATGGCCATAAACCATATCCGAGAGCTACTAGAAGATGTCCACGACTATCCAAGACCTGATTACCGAAAAGAAAGCGATGCATCACCCATCACAAATCACAAAAGTGAATTTGCAGACAGAAGAAATAAAGAGAGATGGACAATTAGTTATATTTATTATACAACTTAAAATGAGGTAGGTAGCATTACGGTTAATTCGTTCGGAATAACACAGTTAATTCCAACGCAGTAGAAGAACAAGAAACCAAAACAATAAAGTCCCATTTGATAACTATTTTGTTTTTATATTTTTATTGTTGAAAGTTAAGCCTATAAACATTACTTTCACACCATTTCCTTGTTTTTCTGTCTATTTGTTTAAATCGTTTTCAAAATCTGAGTTACATTTTTTGAAACTAGAAAGAGTAGGTTTTAAAAACTTGTGCTTGTTTTGAAAATTTTGTAGAGAATTCAAATGTGATTTAAAAAGCACCAAAGAAATTGTAAAGAACAAGCCTAAATTTCAAGAGGAACTAAAATCAAGTGCGAAGATTTTTCGTTGTAAATTTCAACCTATAGCATTATCAATAACGAAGCAAGTACACATACACAGCAATGCTAGAATCAAGAGAAGACTATAGAAAACAAACCTGGAGAACCCAATGAGCGCAGCTAAGGAATCTTGCAATACCCAATGCAAATACATAATGCGCAGTAAATGGTTCAACAATCTGAAAGTTGGAGAGGGGAAAATGTTTAGCGTTACTACCTCAAATCGTAGTTTTGTAAAGCAAGTAAATTCAGTTCATTATGCAATATCATACCTTAGTGTTCTGCATCACTCGCAACTGGGGTAGGACCGAAACGGCTTCCAGATACACACAAAATGCCCAGAAAACTCTGTTAACAAAGTGATGAGAAGTTGATGGATGAACAAGTAAAGCCAGGATAGCACAGGGTGCTAGCTGCATCCAAGATGTAAAGGCAAGATATTAGTAAGCCACAAAAATATGCATCCGACTTATTAGTCCTGCACACAAGTTACAATGAAAAACCTCGTTGGATCAATGGCCACAAGAAAATATCCACGATTAACGATACTAACTGGCTTGGTGTTTTCTCCTTGGTTTTTACATTTCACTTTCAATGAAATTGCTTCTGAGAACAAGGAACTAGTGATAACTGATAATAATAACAAATGCTACAATGGAACAGACGCAAACAGAACGAAACTTCTATATTCTTGGCAATGATGATATAAACTTCGACCAGTCGGTTTCTCCGAAAAATAGAAAGAAGGAATCTAAAAAAAACAGAAACCTTACCACATAATATAATGCAAAGTTGTCTTTATCTGCCATGTAGCTCGACTTAAGTTTGAAACGGATCATATAGATCACCCAGAGGGTCGTGGCCAGTGTTGCTAAATCTAATATGGTGTGTATATCATACTCCATAACAAAACTACAATACAACCTCGCAGCCAAGAAAATAGCGGTTAATTCTTGAGACTTGAGTGATATTCCTGAGGAACCAGAATATGCTTCAGAATCAAAGAAAACTTCCAGATAAATCAAAGAACTTACCTAAAAATGGTGAAGAAACAAGCATAATTGTAAAACCAAAAACAAAATGGATCAGACAAGGCCAAGTTTCTAGGAGATAACAACTTGTGCAGGTCTAGAATCCACACATTACAAGTACAACCACTCTAAATTGAACTCATAAATTGCTGCGTATGCAAATTAAATATTTGAATGAAGGATTAGAGACTAGATAGGCACCCTAAAAAGTCCCTTGAAGATTAAACCTTTAGGTTAACATTCGTTGTAACTAATAATTGGTATTCATGAATTCCCATAGCTCATCTCAGCTAAAAACTAAATAAACGCTGGAAAAGAAATAATTAGGGACAAGCGGGCAACGACATGATTTCCGAATCCACCCACGATGATACAAATTTTGACAAAAACTTTTACTCGTTAGTCACTCGATTGATACAAACCATTTTTCTAAGGGCATTTTGATACCAAAATTGAGGGATTACCAGCACAAGTCCTCTCCTTCATCAGCTTATAAATAAGAACCGAAATTCCAATGGAGTGCACTGCCTCGGCAGCGACAAATAGATTATCATGATCGTGAACAACGGACCGAAGAACGGCCAGAGCCACCATACCAAGCACGACGGCCAAAAAGGCCTTCGCCTTCGGCGGCTGTCGCCGGACCCATGAGGAGACGATATGGATCAGATTTCTTGACGGCCTCATGAGATAACTCCAATCCTTTCTTTTTCTGTTTTGTTGCAGGCCTGATCAGAGGCGGCGGAGGATTGATCTTCCGGCGAAGTTTAGGTTTTGCGGCGAGCAACCGACGAAGAGAAAGGCAGGCGAACCGCGTACGATAAATTTTGACGGATCCGACACTCCTTTGAGAAAAATGGCGAAATTGGGTTGTCGGGTCAACGCATCCGGGTCATGATTTAATATCCTAAAATTAATAATTGTTTTAAATTTATTGTAATACATTATTAAAATTTAATGGAGAAATTCCATTGATTATTTTAGGACTAGGACTAAATATTATTATTTTTTTTTTTTATTTATAAACACTTCTGAATATGAGTTATCTACCAATAACAGTGATTTAAAAATTCTCAAACAAATTTTAAAATAAAAAAAAACATACATATAATAATTATTCTTTATGAAATAAAAAAGCCAATATTGTTTGATTATTATTTTTCAAGTTTTAGAGGACTAATATAAATTCTTCTCCAAAATTGCATCTATGAAAAAACATCGATCCAACCTTTTTAATAACAAGCTTTTAAGTGATAGTAGGTTAACTCGTTTCGACTTTTGACTCATCACTTTCCGTCTTTAAAGTACTTTTAGATTGAACAAACTTAAGTCTTAACTAAAAGTGACCAACTATAATTTAACTTGATTCGACCCTGTTGTACCAACTATATTTAACTTGGTCCAACCCTGTTGTACCATCCAATTTGATTATCGCGCGTTAATCCAATTAATCAAGTTAGTTTGGAACCTCCAATTGAACTTTTGCCTCCACATTTTTCAAGCCTTCTAACTTCTACTCGACTAAGATTAACATCTTTCAAAAGATAGTTCAAAGGAAGAACTATGTTACAAAAAAAAAAAATAATAATAATAATAATAATACATAAGTTGACTGAGGAGTTGTTTCTTTCTAAAAAAAAATTAGTAACATATTTTTTACATAATTTAGAAGTAAAATAATCAAGCTATGGTTAGAAAATAATAAGTGATAATATATGGATGGCAAATTTAACTAAAAATATAAAATAATATAATAAAATAGAAAATTTTTGTTTCAGTTTTACATTATTAAATAATAAATGAATGAAGATAACTAAATGAACTACAATAAATTCGCATGAATTAAATTATTCACAAAGTCATGAACAGATCAATGGCTGTAAGAAGTAGAACTCGCTGAGATAAAATTTGAAAATTATAATTAGGCAAAACCGCAGTAAAAAAACTGCCCCACTTGGTAAAAAAAAAAAAACGTTTAGCATGAAATAAATTAGATTTTCTGAAGAAAGAAAAAAAAGAAAAAGAAAAAGTACAATAATTTTAATTCTATTTACATAAAAAAAAAAAAAAAAAAAAAAACAGG
>NW_019272043.1:3518960-3534523 GCF_002738345.1 Cucurbita maxima
ATAAAAAAAAAAAAAAAAAAAAAAATCAGGATAGAAAAGGAACCAGCTCAACCTCTTTTAAGAAAGCTTTACCTGGTTCACTCGGACAATAGGGCAGAATCGAATGATTATGATCACGACAATCAGGTCAGGTATATAAACTTTACCTCGGAGGTAAATTTCTAGCAAGATGGATATGATTCCTCATTTCTCATGAACCTAGAAAGAGATGAGTCTGGATCATATCAGAATCAGACCTTTCCTTCATATTGGAAAAATTGTTTGTAATCCTGCTGTAATGTTGCCAGAGCATTCCTACATGGACCTTCTGTAGAGAGCACAGCACAAAAATATGTGAACTTTTTGCATCTTCATTTCTGTTTGCTAAGAAAACTGTATGACTTGATGATACTTACCGCCAAATACAGTGTGAAGATATTGAAGATCCTCAGCTGAACAGGCATCTATTAGAGCGTAGACACCGGGCCTTAACGCTTTGTCGATTTCCCTGCAGCGGAATTGCCAAGATCATAAGCTAAGCATTTACTGGCCTGCTCGAGAAAAAGTTAAGCAAATTGTATTTTTAAGACTGTAGAACTATAATTTGCTAGCCCATATTTACAAATGGATATACTATGCATTGTATTTGTAAGATTTAGAACTATAATTTGCTGAAATTTTTCTTTCATAGAAGTTTAGGATCCAAACCTTCTAATCCCGGATTTTAGGGGACCGAGTCCCGAGTAAACCGAAATGTAATTTGAGAGGAAGAGGGAGCAGTGTCGCCCTACAAATTCCCGCTGCTGTCTTATCTGTGTCATGGAAACAGAAAAAAGTATGTCACTTGGACAAACAAGATACGACAGATGAATACAACTTTAGTATCAGAGTGAAATTTCGAATAGTACGAGATATTAACGAGTCCTATCATAAAGGGACAATCGATATTATCGATCCAATGACTAAGAGTATTTATTGCTAAACGGAGAAAAAAATTAATGCTGATGCTATTCAGGCTGTAGAACTCGAGCAATAAAAAGTTATCAAGAAATATTGACAGAAATATAAACCTCTTCATAAATTCTTCGGAGGAAACAAGCACACTTTACTCCCTCGTCTACATTCCATGAAAAGTAACCACCCACAAGTTCCGGATCTGGATCTACTCTTTCAAGGGAATGAAGAAGAACGGATACTGATGCTTGTAGCTGAGCAATGGACTGCTTGCACTCACTATGGAAAACGACAAGATTAGTTCGATCATATCGAATCAAGGGTTTGAATGGAAGGCACAGTAAACAGTCAAAATTGACTCCCACAACAATTATCAATTTGATTCTAGCTTGACAAGACATGATTAGAGATCACCAGGAATTACATGAAGAATAATAACAAGGTTCTGAACTTCTTTACAATTACAGCTTACAAACGTCAAAAGGCAACTATTTTCATTCTTTTAGCTCGACAAACAAAGATTAGAAAGTAATCAATAACCCCTAAATTACACGGTTCTGCCATTCGATTGTTCAAACTAGAACAAGTTGTGCTTTATGTAGTGAAAAAGACTACAAAATATTTCAAGAATCATCTGTAGCGAAACATCAAGTAACTAGTATAGTATCCAATCATCAGGCAAGAATAAATCACCAGTAGAAAATGATCAAAAGAAAAATATTGATTACTCTGCAGCGAAAGATATTAAGAATCGCCTTTACAAATAAATTCCCGAACCTAAATCATACCTCTTATGATGCTTGAGAACAGTAAATAACAAACGGCAGCAGGCAGCGAAAAGATCTATTAAGAATTGTCTGTCTATAATCGAATTACTTGTGGCTACAACTGTATTGGAGGCTTCCTGAGTTGAGATAAGGGAATTTTCTGATTGAACAGGAATTCCTGGGAGCTTAAAAGAAAAATCTTCAAAAAGTGCTGCAGGAATGCGTAAACACTGTGCTACATGCCAAGCATTCATTTGGTATATAGCATGCTTCCCTGAAACTCTTGCAAGCACTTCAACAGACATAAGAATGACTGCTCCGGGATCTGGATCACTCCTGCCTTTTGTGTCAACCGTTCTTACATAGAAAATATGTGGACTCTGCAGGTGCAGAACTATGCTAAACAGACCAGCAATTAAGCTCTGAATGTGTCTTTTAACCACACCCAAGCCTTTACGTCCTAAAAAACAAGTGAGAAAAGGAGAATCAAATTAGGTTAAGATTGGTAAATCGGCCAAGCTTAAATTGCAGAACAAAATCATCTTGAAGAAAAGTTTATTAAAAGAATACATAGACATGATTATTTCACAGTAGAGAAAAAGCTAAAAGATATCAATTTCAACAATAACCTTTCGCCTTTGCTGCTCCTACATACAGGCAATGCAACATACGAGACCACGGAAAAGTAACATAAAACTAAATATGCATAAACACTATAGTACATGTTGAAAAGAGTTTATAAGACTGCCCATTTACAAGGCTGCAAAAGAAGAAAAAGATTTGAAGGAATACATCAAAATAACAAAGCAAATAGTACATGCTCTTATATGGTGATGAAAAATTACCTGAAACAAATTCAAGAACCAGATCCAAGCATTCAACACCAGCCGCAACAATAGAGGAACAGCTTCCCCCATCTTCACTTCCAGAACATAATTCATATGTCGCTGTACAACCTTCCTGCACTCCAACTAGGGCTCTCTCTATAGCCTGAATAGCAGATAAGAGATGCAACTCCGAGGCTTCCCTTATGAACACTTTGAATGACATTCTCAATGAAGATTTAAATTCATCCATGCAGTAGACTACAGGAAAAGATGATTCTTCGAATAGTCCCCCATCAAGAGTCTTAGTAGTGGACTCCGTCTCATGGGATGCTAAAGTAGCTCTTTTTCTCTGTAGAGATATACACTTTCCCATTGCTTTCAAATGGAGATTTACAAGTCTAGAATATAGGTCTCTGGATTTCATTGGATCAGCAGAAGGAAACAGATGGCCTAATTCCTCCAGATACTTAAGAACACCATCTAAGCATGCAAACAAAAATGGTTCTGGCACTTCAACCATATTCTCAAATTCTAGCAACAAGAATCTTGAAAAGCCAATTACGATGGCCATAAAACTTGATGACAGAGGAACGGTACCATATTGCTTATGCAATCTCAAAATGACTGAAGCAGCAAGAAATAGCTGCTTAAGTGCAAATGCTACATCAGGGCAGGATCCTTTCAGCAGTCCCTGCAAAAAGGATTGGTTCAACGATTGCATCTCAATTGTGTTAGCCTCATTGAGAATGGATGCAACACTGCTTTTATTTTCCAATTTCAACCTTTTTTTATTTGTGCTACCACTTTCACTGCCATCATCACAATGGGAAGATTCTAATTCACGATTTTTACTAAATGAAATATCAGCCTCAGAGCCAGAGTGCTTAACCTTGACCTCATCCACAACCAAAAGGTCTTGAGATGGTTGATTATCACACAATTTTGTTGGCCATTGACTGTCTCTATCAAGAAACATTTCCAAGATAAGACCTAACAGTTCCGAAGTTGCATTCATACAAAGGTTAAGTTTGGAACTGTATTCAAATTTCAATTTCATTGATCTCATGCGACGGTTACCATTCCTCAAATCAGTGTGGTCAACAGCAGAGGCTAGGCCCCACAAAAATCCATTAAGGCAAGAAGCTAGAGAATTAACTTTACACATTTGGGCACTATTTTTACCATCTCCAACTGAAACATTAGACTTCCTCAGAGAAATAAGTTCACTCTCCACCTGTTCCTTCAGACTGATACTCATTTGAATTGCACTATTGCACTCTTCTACACAGTGAGTGGAATCTAAAGATCCACCATCTCCATCATTTAGTTCATGGCAAACGTCCTGGTGTTCCTCCTTGCAGGGCTTGTTGTCAATTACCATTAATCGTAAAGCATTCTTAAATTGATATTTGCTAGTTGTTAAAAACAAGTATGATGTATGATCCATCAAGGAGAAGATGATATCCTTAATTTTTGTGGCAGTACTTCCTCCAGAAGCTTCTTGAATTCGATTAACAATTGATATAGACTTAAAAAGCCATGAAACGGGAAATTGATTTTCAGATGGGAGTGGAATAGATGAGCTTTGTTCATTGCCAGCCTCATAGTAAGCCATAAATATATATTTCAAGGCCTTCCGGCAAGATGCAAACAATTTGAGGAGTTCAAATTGATTTGAACATAGAACAGTCTGATTATCTAATAAAGCACTCACCAATTGCCTGGAAAACAAAACAAAAGTAGAAGGGAATAAATTTCAAAGGCTCTTGACTACGACACTCCAAGAAGAAGCTACAAAAAAAAATCATCTTCCAAGATTCACAACAGAAATAGTTGTTTGCCATTCTATTATTTATAGTCTAATTAATAGCAATGATATGAAAAGCAATGACAAACAAGTGAGTTCTATATTATCCTGCAAACTAAGAAACATTATATTCTGGCACCGTTGATAAGAAAAGAGAGCAAGGAAAATGCATACCTTTCAAGTTTGAGAACATGAGTCGTATAAAGGGAGAAGGACCTTGAACTAAAGTTCCCTTTTGGCATCCAACACAAAAGGTCAATCAAATGCTGACAAGCTCTGAAACTCAAATTGCTTTGAGAAGAATCACCCTTCCACTTGCAATCTTCTGTATATAACATATCAGATGAATGATTTACTATTTTTGCAAGGGGAGCACTATCATCAGGAGTGCGTGTTCCACTGCAAACACTAGTAGTTAAGCGCTCAAGTGTGCATATCACCTCCATCCAATCAGTTGAACTTGTATTAATATCATGAAAAGATGATAATAATGAAACGCTCAACTCACGACAAAACCTTGATGGCAAAAACCTGCAGACAAACTAAAAGAATAGATAGTATAGCCATCATCTGATATGATAAACTCCATAAAAACTAGGAAATTTGAAAAAGAAATTAGACTGAAAGGTATTGACGGCAATGAAACCTTCAAAAGACATTAACTATCACGTGCAAACGAAAACTAAAGTATAAAACGTTTTTTTAAAAAAAATAAACAGAGACTGAGAGGGTGAGTAGTATTTATTTCAGTGTCTTACTCTGTGTTCATAAAAGATGGGATCACTTAGAGCAGCTGATGAAATTTGTTGCAGGGACACTTTCTTTAGCTGCCGAAATCCATTGGTCTGTTGTCTTCCAATCTTCGTATCACTGCTTACTAAAAATTGATGGGATGTACGAATTAAAAAAGAAAGGAACATTTTTAGCTTCTTTTTAGCAGCATGATTCACCCAAATATCAACATTTTGACAAACAATCCACCAAACTGCTGTGGGGAATGACCTTTTGTTCACGTTACAAATACTAAAGTCCCAATCATCAATCTCACTGAGCATTACAGTAGATTTATCATTTGAAGTCGCAACTTCTTTAGTTGAATTCAAAACTTGACGTTTAACTACTGAAGAAAAATGCCTCATCATGAAATCAGTAAGATCTTCTGCTTCTTTCCGCAAAACAGAGACAAGCCTCGAATACTTTTTGCTCTTCTTCTGTAACACGGACAAGCCATCATCACCAAGCACCTCAACCTGCATCAAATTCTTATTTCTATGGTACAAATACTCAAGGGAGCCAATTTGTTTATTCAAATCCACTAACCTCTGAAGAGCCATGGTGAGCAATACATAAATTAAAGGGTACCAACCTACATTGGTGTCTTGATGATAAAGACTACAAACAGATTGGGCAACAACAAGTACAGAAGCTGAAGGTCGAATTATCCATGAGAAATATCCTTCATCACTCCAGTCAGTCCTCTGCATCCAATCACAGGCAGAATAGGCTACGAATGAGTCTCCAATTGCTGCTGACATCTTTCTAGATGAACTTGGAGGCATCAGGCTAATAGCTTGCCTGTACAGGTTCCGACAGGACATGTACAGGCAAAGGAAAAAAACAAAGACCCAATGACTGGTTACTCCAAATCCAAGACAAATATCTTCATCTGCAACCATATCATCACATGTTTCACCCATGACAGCAGCGAAGAATGCTTTGGCACCATCTGCCTGTAGCCCAACCAAATTACTCATGCAAGGACGTATGACAGAAACCAAGTTCTCAATCGAAGTTCCAACTTGGAACGCATTGCCAGATGTGATCATCAGTGAATCCAACATCAAAGCATATATTTCAGACAGCCCTCTCCCAAGAAGCACAGTTTGCATATTCAAACCCTCTGTGTTGTTTCTTGTATTCATGTTCATATTACATTGTCTCAGCCATCCTAAAGTCTCTGTCATGTCCTCAGTTAACTGCTGTATAATTCCGCTAGCTTGCCCTTCAGGTATATATTTAATAGCTTTATGAATTGCAAATTTTATTTCTTGTGAAGAAAGTAGCATTCCAACTGATTTCCCATAAGCTTCGTGACCTAAAGAAGTCATAAAGCTAGCATAATCTTTTTCAGTATCGCCTTCATTTGATATCGCTGTCCTCATGGCTTTACATAGAGCAAAAATACTAATGTTGACCTACAATAGCAAGTATATAGAAAAGGACTGATCATGGTTTTGTATATTAAATTTCAGATTAAGAAGAAGAGAAAAAAGCAGAATAATTTATAAGACAAAAAAAATATATTATGATAAAGATATAACATGACAGAAAAGCAAGACAAATTTCAGATCATAATCCCAAGACTTAATACTGACCTGCCGTAGTTGACCATATAAGGCAACCAGCTGACATCCAAGCTCTTGAATCTTGGAAGTTAACAAGTGTTGCTTAGGTACGCTTGTGAAAGAAAGATTAATAGCAGAGTAAGAAAGGATCACAAGCCATAAGCTCACCAAATCATTCCCAATAACATCATATTCAATTTCCAGAAGATAACTAAGAGTCACCAGTATCTCATTTCCAGCTAAAACATATACTTCCAGGTCTATATCGTTTTCTATTTCACGTCTTGATAATAAAAGCAAATGAGAGGAAACCAACATTACTGTATCATACACCTTTTTTAAGAAATTATGGTAAGCCCCTTCAGAGTTATCCTCAGTTCTCAAGTACACCTTTTCCTTCATAAAACTTGCAAGTAGATTATTTATCGACTTGAGTAAGCAATGAACATCTGACAAGGACGTTCCCAGTTTAATCTCAGCACTAATGTGTTCAATTGTCTGAAGTAAAGGATCCAAAATTTGAACAAAAAACTCAAATAGAGGCTTCCTTATTTCTGTACTCAAACTGCTCTGGCTATTGCTTTTCTCTGAGAGTCCAGAGGATGCATGACTTGATATTTCATCCCTCATTTTGTTATTCAGTTTGGTGTCCTCAGAAGACATTGAAACTCCTTTCACCTTTTTAACTCGGACAACAAGCACATGAAACAATTCCCCTACCGCACCCAATGCCGAAAACTTCTTCCCTGCAACTAGTTTTTGCATTTTATCAAATAAATGTCTATGATAGCTCTTAATATGTGCTTTAGACTCTTCTGATTTCTCATCAGGGGATTTTATAACCTTATCAGAACCATGTAAGCACAAAAATCCATCAATATGCACTGTGTGAAACAAACCATGAGATAGAACTTCTTCAAGTAACTTCATCGATGTTCTTGTCCAACAATGATCACACCCGTCAGCTTTAAGGCTTATGTCAAGCAATAATTGAAGTAATGGTTCCAAAAGCTTATTGACAAAATTGTGAAATCCAGCTTTCTTGGTAGGGTGAGTCCACAAAAATTTAGCAAAAGGCTTAAGCATCATACAGGAAAATTTAATAGCAAAAACTCCTACATCTTTATCTTCAAGGCTACTGATATAAATTTTGTGAAGAAACTGAAGCATTGCATCAATTGTAGAAATCCAAGCATCTAGATTCTCATTGGATAGACCCAAATGGGGAGAAAATACTAAAGAAACACAATCAAGCACAACATTGTACAACTTGAAACAATCCCCGGAAAACAACTCTTCTCTTGAACTCGACAAATCCCCTAGTAGGGATATTGCACTTCTTGTAACAAAACAAAAGGCATGCAAAATTTTTTTTGAGAGATTCAAAGGGATGAGTGTTTTTACTGATTCTTCCAAACAAAATTTAAATACCTCCCAGCATCTATAATCTAAGCATGGCTCAATAGCCATGTTGTGATGTTTTCCACCATCATTCTTCGCTTTCTTTTCAGATGAAATCAACAATGACTGCACCCAGTCGCTAAGAAAAACAATCAAGCGCGACATTTTGACCTTATCATGATATTTATCCTTCTCATTCCACTTCGAGTTTACAAAGCTGAAAACTGCTTCGACCTTCCTGCATTGAAATACCGAAGAACATTAAACAAAAGCTTACAGTGCTACCGCGCAAAACCAAGGAATTCCATAATAACAGATATGCAAAACACAGCGTGAGAGAAACAAACTTTTGTTGATCGAACTCTTTGTTCTGAATCAAGAAAATCAACTCCAAGCTCCTCCATGGACAACTTTCATCAAACTCTTGAGACACTTCTCCCTGCTCCATCTTCTCAACCTGTTCTGTTCCGTCTACAACTTCCACTTCCGGCGAGATTAAAGGCCGAGCAGATTTGGAAGGCCGAGCAGATGTTTGAGGACTCTTCAGCTTTCTCTTCTTACTCTTCATATTTGAATTCGTCACTTTCAGCTCTATCTTCACCATTAACAAATACCTCAAAATCAATGCAAGATTTCCTTGCAACTGCGTTGCGAATGAAACAAACGTTTGCTACCTAAACCCTAAACCAACTTTCCAACTTCGATATCATCCCACCATACCAAGCACGACGGCCAAAAATGCCTTCACCTTCGGCGGCTGTCGCCGGAACCATGCGAAAACAATACGGATCGTATTTTCTTCACGGCCTCGAGAGACAACTCTAGTCCCTTATTTCTTCTGTTTTGTTGCAGGCCAGAGAAGAGGCGGCGTAGGGTTTATCTCCCGGCGAAGGTTTAGTTCTTCGGTGTAGGGTTTAGGGTTGTTTCCGGCGTAGGGTTTATCTGTACACAAGCTTTATGACAATAATTTAATTCCTACTTGGAAATTCATTTATTTATTATTTATTATTTATTTTTATAAAATAATAATAATTAAAAGAAAAATGTCCTTTTTTTTATATATATTTATTTATTTATGTTCGAGGTATCTTTTAAATAAAGTATTTATAAAAAATTAAAAAAAAAACTATAAAAATATTTTTTAGATTTTTTATAAAGTTTAATTTTAGTGTAACGTTTAAAAAATTGATAAGTTTGTGATACCACTCGTCACAATAGCACTTTTAATGGCAGTAGACTTGTGTGCGGCACTCACTTCTCAGCAACAAGTGAATTAAACTAATTCGTTTTTGCGTCGCCTACGAGCAAGCAACGTATGCACGAGCCCCTATCCCCAATTCAAGAGCAAAGTTTTAGAAAACAAAACAGAGAGTTCGAAAGCAAGATTTAAAAAGGTGTTATATGCTAACAAAAATGTAACAACGACTTACCGTATATATATATATATATATATAACTATTGAGTAGGGAGAAGTTGGGTTTAATGCCTTAAAAAGTTTCAAAATTTTAAATTTATAATAATTTAGTGGTTTATAACAATTTAATTATTAATGTAAGATTTTCATACCAATTTTATCCTAAAACAATTCAATTTTTGTATTTTATGAATACATTTGGATTTTAATAAATTCATTAATTTATCTAAATAAACATATAATTATAAAATTTAAAATATATTGACTAATTTATTATAATAATAATAAAAAAGGTCTCTTTTTGAAAAATAAAGTATGTTCGGAGGAATGTAATAGATATTTTAAGGTAAAATTACCTTTATGCCCTCTCGCTACATCGTTCATTCCATGAGGCGGTTCATTCACGGCAACAGTCTTCGTATAAATACCACTTGGCTCTCTATCAGTCTCTGTTATCTTCCCCTTTTCAAACCTTCGATCTCTCTTCTCTGTAAATCGCCATTGTTGACGATTCGAAGATCGTGAAATGACTTACTGTTATGGTTATAAGCCTCGCCCTTCCGGTCCACTCCCCGGCCCTATCCTTGTGCTTCTCACAGTAGTCTTCATCTTGATCGGATTGTCCTCCTTGTTCCCCTCTGAACCTATCGACTTCTCCGAGTTTCAAGTCAATTGGCCTCTTCTCGCTGTTCCGATCATTATACTCGTTCTCGTTCGCTTTTTGTCGTCCGTGGATTCTTCATCCAGGCACTGCGCTTGCGATCGCGGCTGGAAGATGCATTGTCGGTGCCGCCATGGCGCGTGGTAACTTAATTTAATTGAAATGCGTTTCATCGCTTTATATTACTTATAATTGTTGTGTAAATTATTATTCGGTGTTTATGTGATACCGTTTTGATTGTGGAAGTGCTGAAGGATTTTGATCGATTCTTGTTAAAGGATTGAAGGTTGTATACGATGTGATGATGCGTTTGTTCTTAGATAACATGTGAAGCGAAAAGTTTAATTGAGATTTTTTCTCAATTCGTCTTGTTTCGCGTGGTTTAGGGACAATTCGTTAACTATTGACCTTGAACTTTCTGGATTTTGATCTGTTCTTGAGAAATAGATTGTCAATAAAACAGAGCATAAAAGTTACAACATGTATCGGTGGAATTCCTTCCTTTGTCTGACTATTAGATAGTATTAACAATAGAGATTGAATCGAACTTTAAGTCTAAAATTTAGGAGAGGAATTGAAATCTTTTTTATGATTGAGGTTTTTCCTTAGTTCTAAACTTCAAGTATTAGATATGTGCATTGTTAAAAGAATACGGTAATTACATATTTAGTATGAGAAAAAGGGGAAACCAAAACAAAGATATTTGTTCCATTCTGTTACACTTTTTATGTTAAAAATTATTTGTCAACATGCGGGAAAAGATTTGAGGAAAACATTAATACTATTAATAACGTGTTGGAGAATAATTTAACAAACAAAATTTAATTATTATTGTTGGAAAAACTAAAAAACGCGTGATTTTAAAAGTCACAACTACATCTTTATGTTTGCCTAAATTTTATAAGTAGTCCCAATTTTGAAGGCGGTGGTTATTTATGAAAGTTTAATTCTAACTTTTTGACAATTGTAAGGACTAATTTGTGAGGTAATGATTTAAGATTTTTATCTCTGATGAAAATCCTTCCATCAACAAAATAAAAATAAAATATTTTATTATTAACTTATTAATGAAGTAGCCCTTTGCATTATGATTTTGTACTATTTAATGAAATAATATCTGGAAAATATAATCTTATTGATAACTACAAAGAATTTATAAGAGCTTTTTATAACAAGTCGTCCATTCAAACCTTTTTAAAATATATATATAGAATTAAAAAAATGCCCTGTTAGGGTTGCATAAGCATAATTACGAGAAAAAAGAAAAAAGGTGAGTGGTACTAGTGTATGGGGTCGGTTGGCATTAAAATAATGGATATGGTGTGAACATTTGAGTGGTTCATACAAACTTTTCTTCCCATTATTACACTTTTGGAAACGCAAATACCATAAATTTTATTGAAATAATAGTTTTATTTTAGGTACACTTATCGCAAGGTTCGTATCAAGATTTCATCTAAAATTACGATATAATTGCTACATAGATCTTGATTTTTTGAAAAAAAATTGATTAAATTAACAAGGCTTATGGTCTTTTGAATCTTAAATGTACATATCATCGAAGATTTTTGTAGTCTTCATTCAGAATCATATACAACAATCAACCACGATAAACCCAAATCCATTTTATTTCTTCTTTATACGATAATAAATCAAGCTTGGTAAGATTCGAATGCAACTAGGGTTAGGAGCAAAACCAGAATGAGAGGAGCAGCAACCAAAATGCGAATTTAACCGAATACCAGCAGCAATCATTTTAAATGTTCATGGTGAGGCACCTCCTCATCGAGTCGACCTGAATGGTAGTTGCCGAAATCGGAAGTTGATCAGTCCACCCATGGAATATGAAGACATGAAGAAAACCAGCAAGATGGGCAACAAGAAAAGAACCAGCTGGAAACTGGCGGGTGTCCCGAACATTTGAGATTCTTCATTGCCCGTGTGCTGAGAGAACCAAAGCAATGCAATGACAATGCCAAAAATGGTGAGCAATTGTGGTGGTGGAGATGAAACAGACCCTAGGGTTTGTCCTGCCAATCCCTGGAGAGGCCCTCTCCTCTTTGGTTGTACCCACTCCATCTCTCTCTCAGGTCTCTCTCCTTAAGCCTCTTCCTTTCTCTCACTTGAAAGGTCTACACTGCCATGAAATACAAAGAGAGGGAGATGGAATTGGCTTGTGTTGGTTTTGGGATATGTTCTTTGAGTGTTGCCTTGGCCAAGGTATTATTGGTTTTGGGATATTTGCATTTATTAAGCAATAAGATCCTTTCATCTCAAATCACCTGTGTTTTATTCTCTTTGCCAAACTTCTTTCAACTATCTCTAAAGTTTCCAGCAAATCTAAATACTACCCAGAGTTAGAATGACTTTTCAATGAGTTTCCATAGCAATTGAAATCTAGAAGGTGAAGAAACGAAAAATTGGAATCTAGCCTTTGATCTCCTCTCTGGAACTCGGGTCCTAACATGTCTTATGTGAGATCCCACCTCGATTGTGGAGGAGAATGAAACCTTCTTTATTAGGGTGTAGAACCTCCCCTAGCAAACACGTTTTAAAAACCTCGATGGGGAAGCCTGAAAGGAAAAACCCAAAGAAGATATATCCACTATCGATGAGTTTGGATTGTTACAAATATCAGAGTCAGACACCGGGCATTGTACTAGTGAGGAGACTAAGCCCTGAAGAGGGTGGACACGAGGCAGTGTGCCAGCAAGGACGCTGGGCCACGAAGAATGGTGAATTGGGAGGTCCCATATTGATTAGAGAAGGAAACAGGTGCTAGCGAGGACACTGGTCCCAAAGGGGGTGGTGGATTGTAAGATCCCACATTGATTGGGCAGAAGAACAAAACATTATTTATAAGAGTATGAAAACCTCACCTTAGCATACGCATTTTAAAAATCTTGAGAAAACCTCATCTTAGCATACGCATTTTAAAAATCTTGAGAAAACCTGAAAAGAAAAGTCCAAAGAGGACAATATCGGTTGGCTTGGACTTGGACTGTTACATCTTATTTGTGCTCTCTTCTAATTTGCTCCTTGAGCAAAGAATAGCTTCCAGCCTTACATGATTGAGAAGATTGAGAAGGTTGTTCTTTCTATCTATCCAAAATACCACTCAGGCTCAGCATTCTATGAGATGTTAGGAAAGTTCAAAATAACCGAGAAAGACTCAAGAACTCTTATTAAGGTACTCAATTATTCTATAGCAAAGTAACCTCAGGAATACAACAAAAAGATAATATTTTCTAGCATTCACAGAAAGAACCTGAACACGCTGAAAACTTGACAACCCCAAGGGGTGTAGCCATGGATACAAAACATTGTCACCCTTACCTCTTGTGCTCGACACCAGGAACTCCTAAAAGACTTCAAGCAGCGACTTTCTTGGCAGTTACAGAATTAACAATCGTTCCAAATTCGGGACCCTGCAATCGCGATATGGAACAGAAATTGAGATGGGAACTTCAAGTAACATTCTCTAAATTTCATTCTTATAATTTGATAGGAAATATTAGAAATGCACCTTCAACGAAGCACCTCCAACTAGAAATCCATCTATATCCTCTTTTTTGGCAAGCTCCGCACAATTACTCCCATTCACAGATCCTGACAATAATACCATTACTTAGGCATATGAGCCGCTCAAGATTGTTTATTACTTAGGCATATGAGCCGCTCAAGATTGTCGAAACATGGACTTCACGATAATAAGTTCAGACAAGTAAATTTATTTCTACAGCAGCTATAAGTTAAGAGTAGTACAATGGAAGCAGTAGTTACCACCATAAATAATTCGTGTTTTAGATGCCACTTCTGGTGATACATTCTTCTTAAGCCAATCACGAACTGCTGCATGCACTTCCTGAGCTTGCTCGGGCGAAGCCACTTTGCCCGTCCCAATGGCCCATACTGGCTCATAAGCGATAACAATATCATCCCAACTCGGAACAGCATCTGCAGTCATTGGGAAAAACTAAAGTTATACAGAGACCTCCAGCACTTTTCTGTTCTCAGATCTGTGACTATAGATCATCAATGTGAAGGAATGAGCTAGTAACACTTGCCTGCAAAAGCTTTCAATTGCCGAAAGCAAACATCGAAAGTTTTCCCAGCTTCCCTTTCCTCTAGTAATTCCCCAATGCAAGCTATTACTCCAAGACCCTCGCTCAAGGCATAGGAAGCCTTCTTTCCTATGAACTACAGTTGCCAAAGCATCAGTCAGCGTTGGAGAGAATCAGCTTGAACACTGATTTCTTGAGAACCACTCAATTTCATAACATTCACCTGGTCATCTTCACCAATGATATGTCTACGTTCCGAGTGCCCAAGGATAACCCACTTGCAGCCTAGATCTTTCAATTGTTCAACACTGCAGCACATACAAATTAATTTAAATAATGCAAAGATCTAACATATATTATTAGTAAGCGGAAAACTCAAAACACACATGAGACATTTTTGAAAAAATCCGCAGTATGAGTTACAAAGGAAAAGACAAGTTTAATAGGCATCTGATATAAACAGAAAGTAGCTCAATCATGCACAATTGCTCTTCG
Organism: Cucurbita maxima; assembly: GCF_002738345.1. Classification (NCBI taxonomy): domain Eukaryota; kingdom Viridiplantae; phylum Streptophyta; class Magnoliopsida; order Cucurbitales; family Cucurbitaceae; genus Cucurbita; species Cucurbita maxima. The sequence goes on from NW_019272043.1 coordinate 3,533,675, forward strand.
AAAGCCTTCCCCGTAAAAGGTAAAAAAGCTCAAAAAGGAAAGCTAACGATTTAAATTAAATAAAATTATCGGCTTAAGCAAGGGTAACTTATAAACATCAAAATCTCTTAGGGACTTGTATTTCTCACTCTTATTTTATACGTGTGTGTATATATACCCATAAGTATCAAAGCCAACTTGCACACTTCGACTGTCCTCATGGAATGCTTGGTCCATGGTTACCAAGATAACTCGTAAGATAGTAATCCATAGGTAGGTCGTCACCATGGCTTGAACTTACTCTCTCTAAGCCTATACAACTCTAAAATTTCAAAATGTAATTTTTACAACACGCAACAACTAAAAGCAGTTCAAATCATCAATAGAGCACTAGCATTATGGTGTTAAACATCATCATTATCTCAGTTGCAGATCAATAAATAAGCAGACTACTTAATTTTCAACCTAAGTTTTCACCCTCGTCAAATGGTGTAAAATCAAGAGTCTTGCATGGACTAAAAATATTTTTTCAGAGTACTTACGTTCAAAATATAATCAACAGATATAGATGAATTAAGATAAATAAAAATTTAAAGGTACTAAAAAATTAAAATGTCTCATCAAGGGCAAGCAAGATAACCTGATTTCTCCGGTAAAAGCACCACCCTTGCTCACCCATGAATTTTGGGCAGAAATCTCAATCCTAGATGCCAACGAGCTCTTCACCTGATCAATATAAACAAAGGGAGGTGCTACAACAATATCTGCATTCCTCCGCCCATATCCAAATATCTTTTTTCAGAAGAATGTACTTGAAGAGTAGAATAACAAATGTGAAGAAAAAAAAAGAATCATGTGGGGGGGGGGGGG